>NC_056744.1:1585655403-1585785403 GCF_019279795.1 Protopterus annectens
CACAATCAATAGAACATGCTTGAGTACAAGTCTCCATCATAGACACTGGCCATGTTATGTAATATATGTTGCATACATGTCATTTGGAGCACCTCACTGGCCCTCTGCAAGAGGCAACCAGATGATCGGATGTTGCATTTAACTCTCACCCTGAGGATCACTCATGTGGCATCAGTTGATAGATGGCCTGCTGACAAATGTCACGTGACATGATACCACTGTACCCACATCCCCTACTATTCTCATCTCTCCATGGACAATATGCTGATACACACGTAGGAATACCTGCACCTATGGACCCCAGTACTGACAAATGTGTCAGTGTGCATTACTGAGAATAACAGTGTATGTATGTTTGTAAACTTGTAGTTGATAATACCCTGAGGGCCTTCTCACCCACTGCACCCCCATTGCCATAGTTAGAAATGGTTGTTGCTGCAATGGACATTAAATGTACCTTATTACACTCTTCACCCAATGGGCTACCTGGAGCTTGCAGTACCAGCACAACACTGTTGTACAAGTGGGTAGATAGGCATGGGTTACCCTCTGAGTCCTGGCAAGTGTGTGTATGTTTGCAGGATACAGCATTCTGAGGTCACATTCTCCAAATACAATAGGTTCATAGGTTCATAGGTTGGTACTAGGCTATCAGCCCTAGGGCCTATACAAGCCTAGCCATAACAATTCCCTGGCTGTTTCTTCCCACACTATTTACTTCCCTGGACCCTGTCTAGCAGGGCGACTGACGTGATCCCCGGGGTGAATTTCCTTTCTCCCATCCAATTGTCAAGGCTCCTTTTAAAGAGGGCCAAAGAAGCAATCTGCTTGACATGTATGGGCAATCTATTCCAGAGTCTGGGGAGTCTCTGGGTCAAGAACCTATCCCTGCAGCACATTTTGTTATTGTGATAACAAGGTTTAGATCCCTGCAGCGTGTGGCTCTGAGGGACTGGGATTTCTTTAAGTATAGCATGTCCAGCAGCTCTGGGTTTGACATGGCCTTGTATGTTAAGCAGAGATCGCCTCTGAGTAGACGATATGCGACAGAGTATAGCTGGAGTTTTTTTAACTTTGCCATACAGTATAAGGTATAGTGATGTTGCTGACATTAGGAGACCCATAACAAACCATCACCCTACTATCCCTGTGGCATGTGCAATGGATGCATCTCCCTGTAGTATCACTGATGAGATAAACAAGGGGTTGCATTGCAGTTCTGGTTAATGTGTGATTGTGGATATGCCAGAGTATTATCATGGGTTTCAGTGAGTAAAATATCCAATGTGGGGTGTGGGTGCTGGGTATACTGTCTTTACCCCCAGTACATGTCCCAAGGTCCACCGTATAAGGACCACTGTCACCATCAACCATACAGGTAACTGATTACACTATCCAGCCCAATGATGCATGTGCTGTGTGCAAATTATCTGTAACAGAATAGACTCACTGACAAGGTAGTTAGCACTGATAAACCCAGGTCTCTCAGATGTGTCCATGACTGTTATGTGTTTTTCAATGTGCATATGATAGTATGTCACACTATGTATTGTTCATTAACAACCAATACATCCCCCATTACCATACTGTACAGGGCTTGGTGATGCTCTTCACATAACAAGAAACTCGGGACACATCTCATCCTAAAAGCTGTGTGGTGTGTGCAATTAAGGCCAAACACATTAGTAGCAATAAGTACCTAGGTAGGGGTTCTACTCTCAGTGTTGTCAATTAAGTGTGTGTGTATGTGAAGGGATCTACTTCAGTTTGCAGAAAATACATGTCCCATGAGGTCATCTGTCTGAGAACTGACTGGCACATGCTAACATTTCAAAGGTATCATCAGGTGGAAATTCATTCCATCAAAACTATTTGTAGATGTGTAAATGCCCTCTTCCCCACTGCATAGCTGTACAGCGATACTGGAGTTGGTATATATAGTTGGGTGTGGATGTTGTGGACCCAGCCACCCTCATTGGCATTATTGCTGTGTATATTCCCCAGCTTAGTAAGCTGTAATACTGTACAGTTTATGTTAACAGGTTAAGTAGTTGTCAATCACACTATGTGCAGTTCTACACCACCCCACACCCTCCAAAGTGTAGGACTGTGACACTCACACCAGCACACCTATGTTTACCAACTCCAGGATTGTACTAAATTGGGGAAGGGCATATATACCCTGCCAGTTCCATCGTTAATGACATTAAACTAGCAGACTGATTATTTACTGATGTGATGTTTTGCCTATTTTGTCTTGGTGGAATTACACTGCAAAAGTAACTACATCCATGTGTACAGTATTCTCTGTAGTGCATCAACACCAAAGCCTCTGTGTGTGTGTGTGTGTGTGTGTGTGTGTGTGTGTGTGTGTGTGTGTGTGTGTGTGTGTGTGTGTGTGTGTGTGTGTGTGTGTGTGTTATACACAAACATGTGGTGTGTGCCACCCAGTACACTTACCATTGTCCACTCTAGAAGGGCTGCTGACATCAGACACCATGCACTCACCTGTATACACACATCAGACCTATCAGTCATGTGGCACATGTAGTAACTGTTATACAGACCTGTTACTTGTGTTCAGCAGTGCCCAGGATATGGCACAGTCAAGGTGTCACCATAGTGCCATACCCCTTGTAGGAAACAACAGCAGACCAACATCCTGCTGACACATAGACACCTGCAACACAAACTGCATACATTATGGAGACCACAATCAGTCAGTGATAATAACAGCTATAATGCATCATGGCTGGACAGCTACACATCCTGACATGTAAGCATTAAACTTTCCTGCTGAAAACATGTTACACGGCATTACATTGGTACACCTTAGTACATTCACCCTGTGCATCAGAACCAAATTAGCCTGTCCCTGCATTGATATTATAGATGACAGGGATCTGGCATAGGTATCATCATATGCATGGAGTGTGTTGTGGGTTTGCTAGAGGCCTAGGCTGAGCCATTTGGTTGACATTATGTGTGTGTATTAGGGGGTTTCATTATTAATTAGGCTGTGCAGATGTGTGTGTATGTATGGGGTTGCCATAGCTGCGTTGGTGATGTGTGTGTGTGTATGCATGCACACAGTTCTGCCATGTGGCTGCCTCATACAGGGGTTTGTTAGACAGCTGCAAACTGTACATGGCAGGGTGTACAGTTCACCATCTCCAGCTATGGACACGAGAACTGTGCCAGCCAGGGTTTCCACGGGCAGTACCAGGTACAGGTCCAGATATGGTACTCTTTCCTGATGATGACAAATGTTTGCTGGATCCAGGTCCCTGTTGGGATCAGCCAGGGCCAAATGCACATGGCCTGCTATGTTGTGGTGTGGACAGCACCCTCCCTGCATTGCTGGTGTTTGTTGTTGTTGTGACTTGTTGCACATCCACGTAGACCTCCACCTGTTGGTGTTGCTGACTTACATCCATGTAGCTGTTGCCCTACTCCCACCATATGCTATAACACAGACACTGCATGGTCAATGATCCCACCATCTCACCCAACCATCTATCCATGACCTCTGCAAAATAACGGTGGGCACCTGCAAGATCACAGATGTCAATAACAGCAGAGTGAGTGGCCCTCTCAAGCCTCGGACTCTGTCTTTTATAATGTTCCATATATGCCTGTGCCTCCATGATGGCCCAAAACATGCATGTGGTGACACCAGATGTGGCACTTCTGCCAGGGGCATGATGGCCAGCAGCCCTCCTATGACCTCCCCTGTACATCTGCCTATGTGGTACCTTGCCAGTTATCTGTCTATGGCTGCTGTGTACAGACACACTTGCCATAGTCTCCACACTGTCCTGTCCCATGCCACCACCCTCTAAATGTCCCTCATCTATGGCCACTTGTGATGGGGTATGCATAGGCAATGTGACTGTGTGCGGGGATGGGGTGGATAACAGTGGGATGTCAACCGATGGCACAGCTTCAGCCCCTGACAACCCTGCCTGTGCCTCACCATACCTATCATCATTGTCAGAGTCTGTATGGACACTAACATCAGTTTGCCTGCAGGAGTGACCCTGACCCACCTTGCCACCTGTGAGGGGAAAACAAAAAAAATGTACTTTAAGACCTGTACATCATTGTGTACCCCTGCACACACTCACACACACACACACACACACACACACACACACACACACACACACACACACACACACACACACACACACTTACAGGTGAGATGGCACAAAGATATTACACACAGACCCCTCATTACCCTACTGTCAACATGCATGACATATAGCACTCAACAACCTGCACTGCAGCTATACTCCTTCCCTGTTGCCAACATTATATATTCCTGTGATGCATGAGCTGTGTTTGTATGTGGTGCCCCTTCCCCTGGAACACACTGCACCCATGTACACAGTATTCCTGTGTGCCAGTTCAGCACTCTGGCATGTACTGTGCACCATACCTCACGGGAGTACACGCCATTGTTGCATGTGTATATGTGTGGAAGTTATGTTTGCTCTATTGCTCACAGCCCCTATGTGTTTGTCTGACACATACCTGGGATGATATAAGGACAGATGTCAATAGTGAATGCCTGACGTCTGATTTGCAGATATTATTATCAACAGTGCATGTATGAGCAATAAAATACACTTACACTGACAATCTTCAAAGCTTACTGTGGCTATGAGCAGTGTACACACCCTTATTGACATGCCACCCTCTTCCTGATATGCCGTGGGGCCACAATACTGTATATGTTAACATTACACACACCTGATATGTGACATATGACCTGTGCAATCAAATGCAGTATCGAGCAAATGTGTTACTTGTGCAGATGCTGATTGAGATGCATACAATATGTGGGTTGATTAAGTGTGCACACCCTTAACACGATGGTTTGTTAAAGCACCTAAGTGTATTACAGCAGTCACTATTCCTTGAAGGGGTATACTAGCATGGTCCATCTGCCCTTGCCATTATTTTATCAATCTGCCCTACAAATGACCTCAACTCTGCCAGATTACAAGGTCAGCTCATGTGCACAGCCCTTGGAGGTCACACAGTGCCTTCACTATTGCTGTGGAGGCAGGGTTATGTCTGGCACAATTCATGTCCTTGACTGTGTTCAGATACAGCCATTCTTAGTGACCTTTGATGCTTGCTTCAGTTCACTGTTGTGTTTCAGGATGACACCCCTCCCCATCCTCAGCCTTTTTACAGATGCTTGACAAGTATGGGCCACACATGAGTGTCATTTTGCAGTGTCCCAAATTCTGAACACCATGTCTACCGGCCAAGTTCCTGCTAATCAACGGCAAACCTAAACATGTACATTGGCACCAGCAAGGTACAGGTGGGGATGGTGGGCCTGAGGTGGAGTGAGGTGTTGCTTGTGCAGCACATGTATCCTTATTAATACTGTCTGTAGGTTTCAGCCTTGGTCTCGGTACACCATTACACATTGCAACACATGCCTTTGGGAGACGTTTGATGTTATGCATATGTTACCTGTAGAGAGCCCTGGATGATGTTTTCTGTGGAACAACTCTTCCATCTGATTACCCTATCCCATAGGCCACACTTATGCAGAGTCCAGGTGATTGTCGACACAGGTACTGCACAGGCAGTACTTGCTAGACATTTCTGCAAGTCCCTCAGTGTTGCGGCATGTTTCTAGGCAGCCTCTGCGACCAGCTTGCAACATGTTTCGTCATCTGTCTTGGATGGCCATCTGTTTATTTTCTACATTAATGTTGTCCCGTACTTAGGTTCATAGGTTCATACTAGGCTATCTGCCCTAGGGCATTTATAAGCCTAGCCAGAGTGTGTTTGTCTTTCGCCACCCATTTTAAATTAATTTTGCTATGCCCTTTTTTGAGGTTAGTATACTGTGCCTCTGTCTAACAGTGACACAGAAGTGATAGCCGGGGTCCCATTCATTGTCACATACATGACTTTGTTTGTAAGATGTGTGCAAGCCATTACTCCCTCTGTTGTAGGTGAGTGGGCAAATGTCATGGACATACTTCTTGGACAGCAGACCATTACTTGGTGCAACATTGAGGACCTGTACTTGATGGAAGGTGTGTACTCATGAAGAGTGAATGCTGTCAGTACCTCAAAAGCTGCTTCCACAATATGTGATTTGGAGTGTGTGCACACATATGCTTTCAGTATTTGTTAAGGTATGTATTCCCCATATTTGTTGTCCTAACATAGGATTCCATATTACACATTCATTGCTCATGTTAGGATCACATTACAGGTTGTAAGAGTTGTGGAATGTGGCATTGTGATATGCAGCTGTGTAGATCTGTAAATGTTGCCATTGTAATAGTGGTATATACACTGCTGTAGCCACTATATAAGGGTAATGCTTCAGACATGTCCCTACTGTAGGACAATTGTCCCACCATTATGTTCATCTCTGTCAACACATCTTGCACTGACAGGTTGTTAGTTATACTGCAGGACTCTTACATACCCTTTAGATATGCCACCATGGTGACCACTGTGATGCAGTGCAGTTAACAGCAACAATAAATGAACATGTACAGAATGCATTATGGGTAGGTGTGTTAAATGTGTGTATGGCAAATACCATGGCCATAACATGGCCTGTGTATTGGCAAACCAGAACAAAAAAAAAATCCATACTCACCAGCTACTGGCTGCTGTCCCAGAGTTATATCAGAGGGACCTGCATAGTTGTGTCAGAGATGTGATGTCAGTAGCCACGCCTATGGCATTGGTACAGGGTGGGAGCAGCCTTTCAGTACATGAACAGTACAAACCCACAATACTAGAAATTATGCACATCTGTTCATTACTACACTGCAGCAACAGACTTTGTGTTAGAAAAATGTGTACTTAAACATATATGAAGTGCTAGTTTAAAAGCAAATAGTATGTAATGCATTTTATTCTATTTTACAATATGGCAGTAAGAATGATCTTACATGTAATTGCTTGAAGCTTTGGAGCTGCAGCGTGATTGAACTCTGACCCTGGCAGTAGCCAGCTCAGCAAGCTTATGTTTTTCACTAATGATTATCTGCTGGGTCAGGAAAATGAATGTATAAAGCATTAAAAATCTTTCTTCCTTCCTCTGAGATAGTTGACCTTGTGAATCTTATCAGAGATAAAGCACAGCTGCTAAAAGTAATGTTGCGAGAAGAACAAAGAAGTGTATTACGAACTGAACTGACTATTGTATTCGAACAGGACTGAAACCTTGAAAGAGTAACATTTACAGAAAGACATTATAACTGACCAGGTGCTTTGCAAGGCTGTATTATTCTCATGGGAAAACTTTTAAAAAGTATAACATCAGCTTTTTCTTATGAATAGAATATTGTAGACCATAGTGATGTAGGTGCCCTGTGACTGACCACGTCAGTATGGTGGGCACAGCTTAAATGTATGGTGTATAAAATGTAAAACATTTCCTGTATCATGCCAGACAAAATTCTATACTTGTATTGTATGGTCTTTTGCCTCCTGGTGTACACTAGTAAACTTTTGCATCTGAACCTCCTGTGTTGGTGACTGTCATTTTAAAAAGCCTAATGATTTTACAGTCTGATTTTTAATAATTTATTTGACACTATGTTATCTGACATATGCATGAAGACACTTTACAGATGCAGATGGGTAAGCAACAGTGGTCTACTATTGTGCCCTGGGGCCTTACGTGCACGCTTCTCATCTATTGTGTGGGTAATACTCACCCCCACAATGTTATCATCAGGTTCTTGGCTTGGCTGGTGGGCAGGTGCTCCAAAGCTGGCAAGGAGCTCCTTAGCATGTGTCAGAGGTGAATGGATGGCATGACTCCCAGCTGTGGCTAGATGGTCCCTCCTAACTGCAGCAGCATGCTGATGGATGTGGCGGATGAGGTCAGTGCAACAATGTCACACCTGCTCATAACTGTGGTTATGCAAGCCAACATTGTTTACCCTGTGGATGAGCTCATTCCACAGGGCAGTCCCCTCCTGCAGACCATGGGCTGTATGCCTAAACAGGGTTTGGTGGTGCTGCACCAGGTAGTTTATGAGAATGTTATTTTCCTGAGGGAAGTAAGCTGGCAGCCTCTATCTTGACATGGTACCTGGAAGATATAAACAGGAAAAAAAGGTGTGAGGACCTCATACTGCAAGGATATAATAGTTGTTAACTGGCATCTCTCTCTGCCCCTACCAAACCTGCAACAATAATCTGAACGCACAAATCAATGGGTATGTTCCACCAAACCTACTGTTGGAACATATATCCTACTGTTCAACAAATATTGAAATGTGTTTCTATTCATGTTCCATATTGAAACACTATCATTAGTGGCCTGTTGCTAACAATGTAGCCTGCATGCCATTGCAATGGCCACTGTGGTTCCTTATATGCATGTGTTCTGTTTGCTTTGCAACTGTTCCAAATATGGTGTCTTGGGTTAATGAGAATATTTATGCATGCTGTTATAACTAATCCTGTATTGTGGTAACTATTACTACCCACATATGTTCTAAAACTGCGACACGACAGCATGTTTGGGAAGGCTGTTCACACAGAACCACCTCTCCCACCTCATCTGGCCATAGTACCAGGCCACAGCACATCTGGGACCCAACCCAGGGCCTCCTCATCTGCTGGTCCTGCACTACTTTCAGGTGGAACCACCTCAGGGGATGGTGCTCGTCCCCCCCTGAGAGCACGCACAGACAGGATCCTGTCACCTGATGTCAGGTCCAGGATTTGGTGCATAGGGAGCTCTGCAGGGAACTGGGGGATCTGCTACACAACTGCAAGGCCCTTGTTACACAATTAGAGGATCAGCATGTTCCTCCTGCCTAGCCCCCAGCACAGCCACCTTCAGGGCCATGAAGGTGCAGTGGTGACTGCCCACTGGTGGGGACCTTGGTCCCATTGTTTGTATTTTGGGGCTCATAGGCTTCTGATTTCCAAACACCCTTCCCCGTCCAAGATGTTTACCCACCACGTGTCAGATACCACCCCTGTATGCTGTCTTGTCTGTCTTCCAATCCAAACTACCTCCCCAAATATACATAGTTATCCTTCCCAACATCCCACTTTCATCTTAACAAACAAAGGGCAATGTGTTCTCAACATAAATTCGGGTCTATATTAGAACATCAAAGTTTCACAACTTTGAATGTTCTCATATCGACCCCTATTCAGCGAACGCTGAAAATAGCAAAGCAGCAGAAAACAAAATTTTTTCCTAGGGAAAGAATTTGGTTGTCCGGTTCTGTCGCCTCGCTATTTTCAGCGCTGTGGTGGAAAGTTACGTGTCGGGTTCAGGTAAGTGTGTGATTGTGTGGACGTGAGGGTTAGGGCGGGTTAGGTGAGTTAGGGTTAGGGCATAGGTCAGGTAAGTGGGCGATTATGTGGAAGTGAGGGTTAGGGCAGGTCAGGTGAGTTAGGGTTAGGGCACAGGTGAGGTGAGTGTGTGATAGTGACTGACCTTAGGGTTAGGGTTTGGGTTAAGGTAAGTGGATAGTTAGTGATGTATGTACAGTTTAGTGTAGGGTTAGATGTAGTTTAGTGTGTGTGTGTGGATTGCTGTTTGTTTGATGTGCTTGTGTTGTGTGTATGTGTTTCTGAACAGCAATTTTTTTCCCTAGGAAAAAATTCACTGTTCTGTATGTTCAATGTTGTCAGCGTTCGCTGAATAGGGGTCGATATTAGAACATTCGAAGTTGTGAAACTTCGTTGTTCTAATATAGACCCCATAAATTCCACACCATACATAACTGTCCATTTCGCACCCGCTTACAATGGCTTACAGGTGCCTTAATCAGTCTGTATCAAACAGCCCTTGTTCTGGCCAGCAGATAAATTATCAGCCCTTGCAAGTGTGTAACCCAGGACCCTGCATACCATAGCCACATCAATTTACCAGTATGCCATCTGAGCTGCAGATATGTGTTATGTTTTCTCACACATAGATTAGTATTAAGCTAACTGCCCTTGCGAGCCATTTTAAGCCTAGCCACTTATCCGTTGTGAGATTCAAACCCTGCACCTTGTGTTTCTAAGGCAAACACCTTAACCATTAGGCCACCCTCCCAACCCAATTTAGCCAAAGAGAGCATTGATACTAACTGTAGTAGCAAATTGAGAATTACTTTATATAAACACAGAGACCACATGTTAGAAACTGATGACTGTATTAAAAAATCATAAGAGGAACCACTGTGTTTGTTAATTAGTCATTACCATAAAATAATGTGCCTTGGCTATGTGTTGAACCACAAGGATGTTATTTATTTTGTATTAATAAATATGCACATAGGTTGGTAATCATCAGTTTGTATGTTCATTAATGTATCAGTGAACATTATTAATTTCTCATCATCAATTACATACTATCTGTATTTAATACGAAATACATGGTTTAAACTACAGCTTCATAACAATTCCCAAACATGAGGTAGTTTATAAAATGAAAATATTGTGCCTTTTTTGGGCAAAAAGATTAACATCACATTTATAATAAAAAATAAGCCGTAATGTAGGATTTCAAATGCCTGAGAATGTTTTAGATATTGTATCACAAAGAATGATTTAAATAGTGTATCACAAAGAATTATTGCAAATGTTGGGAATGAGAAATTGTATGGCCTAGTTTTCAATTCCATAAAAAAAGAAAACAGAAAAATTACAAAGTATTTCACTATACGACTTCAAGTATGCAGAAAATCAAATCCACTATTTAATTTCACATTTACATAAATTCTCCAGGGTACCAATAACTACAGTGAAAAGGGGTAAGGCTATGTTGATTAAAGATTGCCAGTGGGGAAACAAAATGAATAATACAAAGCATCGAGCTTTGCTGTTATAGAGCGTTGTCACAAACTGACTGTCTTCGTATTGCAGTTCTAGCTCTGCACAGGGATTTCTTGTTACAGCAAGTTGTCATAAAGTGACATTGATCATAATGTAGAACTCATTTCGCACTAGACTTTGTTGTTATAGAGTGCTGTCACATAGTGCCTTAGACATCATAATATATTACTAGTTATGCAAAGCACTTTGTTATTATGGAGGTTGTCACATAATGAGTAATGTAGTTATAGTTCTGCACGGGGATTTCATGTTATAGCAAGTTGTCACAAAGTCACTTACATATCATAATACAGTATTATTTCCTCATAGTGCTTTGTTGTGAAAGAGTATTATCAGAACATGTTTAAGACATTATAATACAATTACTAGCTCTGCAAAGGGTTTTATTATTCAAAGTGTTGTCACAAAGCAAGTTAAAATCATAATACAGTACTATTTCTGCACAGATTGCTGTCACAAAGTGACCAACATCATAATACAATACTAGTTCTGCACAGATCTTTGTTATAATGTAGTACTAGTTGTGCAGAGAGCTTTGTTGAGTGCTGTCACAAAAATGACATCATAAAATCTTATCAATTTCGCACACATCTTTGCAGTTTCAGAAGTTGTCACAGTGATTACCATCATAATGCAGTATTATTTCTGCTGAGGGAATTGTTGCTACAGTACATCATAATTTGGTATTAGTTCTGCACAGGGTTTCATTGCTACAGAATGTTGTCACAAACAGACTTAGACATTATACTGTAGTACTAATTCTGCACATGGGATTCTTGTTGCAGAATGCTGTCAGAAAATGATTGACATCACAATGCAGTACTATTTCTGCACAGGGCTCTAATGATACAGTGTGTTTGCATAATACATCATTATGTAGCACTAGTTCTTCATAGGACTTTGTTGTTTCAGAGTGCTGTTACAATGTGACTGTCCACACATTATAGCACTGGTTATGCACAGGGCTCTGCTACTACAGAATGGTGTCATAAACTAAGTTTGACATCATAATTCAGTACCTATTTAGTATATGGCTTTGTTGTTACAGAGTGCTGCCAAAAAAAGAATGACTTCATAATGCAGTACTCTTTCTTCACAGACCTTTGTTGTTATAATATTTTGTCACAAAGTGGCTTTAATATCATAATACTTTATTAGTTCTACACAGGGTTTTCTTGTTTCAGATTGTAGTGTGCAGTCTTAATCATGCATGCAGCATGACAAAACTGGGTGTTATCGTCACATCTCTCTCTCTCTCATTCTCTGTCTATCTCTCTCTGTCTCTAATATCCATTCACTACAGTAAGAACTATCCATCATAAGTAAGTTACATAAAGAAAAAGGGTTAAAGTATATAGTTAAAGGTTATAGTTAAAACGCTACTCCAAAATTATATCATACTCAAGGATCTTGGAACATGGGTTGATATTTGCCTGTACTTTGACTACCATGTAGCAAAAATAGTCAGATTCAGTACTGGGCTCTTCCCTCTTCACTTGCCATTACTGAGGGAAAAATGGCTAGTTGTGGATGAAAGTAGCTTCTATTTGGTACAACTAATACCTAAAAGCATATCATCCATTATGAAGTTATCACCTCTCTCTCTCTCTATATACAGCTTTATTTAGACCAGCTATTGAGTACAGTGTCGCCTTCATGATTTACGTTTATGGACATATTAATAATACGTATGAATTCCTCTAAAGTTTCCTAATCAAGAAGATTGTTGGCCTTAGAGCTATGAGATACTAGGAAAGGCTTAAATCTCTATCCCTGTACTCAGATTTTTTAGGTTCTTGTGTGGTGATTCATGCCTTGCATTAAATGCCATTGCCAACACCACCCACCATGATATCCTGTTCACAGGTAGTTACTAAGCATGTGGTTCAGAAAGTCAGTGAAGAGCCTAGCCCAATTTCCCAACTGCCGCAAAGCACTGACTGGTTAAGTGACTTGCTCTAGGTCACACAGCATGTAAATTAAGGCAGAGGAAGTGAAACCCTGTACCACAGTTCATTAGCTCATAGCCTTAATCCTCTGTACTAACTGCCCAACTGTATCTTTGTAAGTTAAATGGTTTCACTAATATCGGAATAAGGGACTTAAATTTCCACAAGTACATGAATACAGTGCACTGGAGAGAAAATGCTATTACCAAATACCCAGCCAACCTCTGGAACAGACTTCTCTGTAAGTTAAACAGAGTGACACCGTAGCATGCTTCATTTTAATCGTGAGTAGTTGGATGAGTACCCATACATTTATAACAGAAAATACCTATTTTGCATTTCTTGAGGTAGGGTGGTTCAGTATGAGGATGAGGATAGGTAAGACATAAATGGTCTTTTGTCAAGATCCTATAACAACTCATTACTCTCCCAAAAAACAAGTTCCCAATTACCCCTTTCATCCCCATCATACCTCCAACATTTGCTATATACATGAAAAAAGATTTTTTTTTTGATAATCAATAAAATTATTTGAACAAAAAATAAGAAAAGATGTTTTGAAGACTGTTTGACGTATAAAAATACTTATGGAAATACTTCCAAGCAAACTTTGTTGTGTATTCCGAAGTCATACAGATATACTCCCATTGTTCTCTTGCAAACTGCTTTTCCAGTCTCTCTTCCCAGTCATTTCTAACATCCTCCGATTGGTTCTTGTAGTTATCTTTCGATAGTTGTATACCCTACTAATTATCCCTTTTTATCAGCAGCTTATGTTCTAGACTCTAACCTGCAATCCAGAATTCTTCTTGGACTCATCCCACTCTATTACCTTTACCTCTCTTGTTACTTTCTCTCAGTACCTTTGTTTCACTGCCAGTTTTCTCCAGTAAATTCCAGCCCCATGTTGCCTATTTTCTGTATCCCTAGTCGTAGTCATCCCTATTGGCAAAATCTCCTTTCTCCAGTCCCATGTCGGCTTAAATTTTAGAATACTTTTCAAAATCTTAGTGGTAAGAACTTCTGCAAACTCAGAATTTCTAAATGCGTAATGCCCCAGTCTTGCAGATCTGAGAATAGCACACCAAAACAGAGGAAGATTGTCCCAGATGTTGGATGGTTTCAAGTGAGTTATTTCCTTAGACCACAGACACAGAGTTTTGTGGGATAGGTAGAACTGTGCAAACACTTCACGAGTAACAATTCTGAAAGAACTGAGGCAAACATAGTTATTACAGTGACTGTAAGAATCAGGCACTACTAAAAGGACTAAAGAGTGAAAGAGGCCACCGTATGATATATTGTGTACATACACACACCACCACACAGTCAGATTATCAAATTAATTTCTCACTTTGAACCACACAAACACAAAACTCTGCTCAACAGAGTGAAAAAACATCTTCAAAAACAAAGCATACACCCCAGGGTCTGGTGTACTTTATTTTATTGTGCTTGGTATGGTGATTTTTTAAATTGTTTTAAATGAATTTGTGCACCTGGTAGGGTGAATTGATTGTTAATTTTCTTTCTTTGCTTTTATAATTTTTCACTTTCAAAGCCTACAGAAGAGCCTGTACTAATTCAAAATTCCTTTTGGATATACATTGGTACACACTTGTACATTAAAATATTTTCATTTCTCATTATGTAGGACACCCATGAGGCATGTCTCATGCTCTTTTAATTTACTCACTCCCTTTGTTACTTCATATTTACTAAAAGTATAGCCATTCCTAATTCATTACGTCGATTATGAATGTCTAAACAAGCTGACCCCAATGTTTTTTCAAAGGATCATATGCAGAAAACTTCATGTGAAGGGAGATTATACAGACCTCATCTCTAAAAACAAAATGTGTGGTGGTCGTGCACATGAAGTGTACAGTTCTATCTGTAAGTATCACAGTCACAGTCAGGAAATAATTCATTATATATCTGTTTGGTTTGCTGCAGTCTTTTATTCCATTTATAAGCAGTTGTTAACATCATTTTTTTTAACAGATTTCTTACAAGCCAAGTTAATATAACAATAAGCACAGCATATGATGCTAATTAAATACTAATAATATAAACTGAAGCATTACTAATAGGTTCATAGGTTCATACTAGGCTATCTGCCCAAGGGCATTTATAAGCCTAGCCCAGAGTTTTGTGGCTTTCGCCACCCCTTTAGTTTGAAGAAAACTATGCCCATTATTTTGCTGTGCCTCTGTCAAGCAGTGACACTGAGGTAATCCCTGGGGTATATCTGCGATCTCCCATCCATTGGTCAAGATTCCTCTTGAACAAGGCCAGCGAGGTGTTCTGCCTCACATGTACTGGGATTTTGTTCCACAGCATAGGGAGTCTCTGGGTGATGAATCTGTCCCTCCAGCACGTCCTATTAATAACCGTGTCAAGGTTTAAGTATAGGTTCATAAATTAATGTTCTAAGAACACTGGCAGCTTTTCTTCTTACGTTACAATATTAGCATATGATATGTGGAGCTGGTGTTCTTTTGAAAGCTAATATATAGTTTTTTTTTTTTTTCATTCTCTGTCATCATTGTGACTTTATTTTACAAGAATACATAAAGAGTTGGATGCGGGGTGTTGGTTGATTTTTCCTGGTTTGTTATGAATATGCATGCAAAGCAACATAACTAGTTAGGTGCTTTCAGTTAAATTATTGTTCTGCACATTAGTTGTTGCAGTCAGGAAGAATATCCTTCATTTAGTAAAATGCAAAAGAAAACAAGTACTCCAAGGCTATCAGAATTAACAACTTTCTTTCTTTCACATTTTCTGCCACAAATTAAGATTCTCAAGAAGATGGAAATAACATCATTGCAAAGTAGAATATCATTTTATATAGTTTGATACAAAAAGTATGTTATTTTTTATGTCTGTGGCTATGGCAGGCTATCGGAAATTTTCCCTACAGCTGCAACACCCTATCATTCATTTCACTAGGACAGACAGAACCCACAATACCTAAATTATTATATCGGATACTATATTTCCATTCTAAGTGCAGCAACAGAATATTTATACATAGCAGAAAGATACTGTCTGTTGCAGATGGAATGTCTTAGTTCGAGAATTAACATATTCATGTTGTAGTAATGAAAAAGCAATGCAATTAAGTGACTTCTAAAAAAGCAACTTACATCTGATTACCCAGAATGCATAAGTTATTGTCTGAAACCTATTTTTATATAATTTTCTTGGTGCAGCTATAAGCTGAAAGATATATATATATATATATATATATATATATATATATATATATATATATATATATATAATATAATATAATATATACATTTTTCTTAACAAAAAAAATTGGATTTGGCACATCACTTACAGCATAAATAACATACATGCAAGGGAAAGTGAAACATCTCTTTGAGAAGGCCAGATGAGCAAAGAACATGCCATGTCAACTGTTCTACAACTAGCGATATGGACTAAGCTATTGCGTTTAAGTCATCTGAGCATTGTACAGATTCAAGATTCCACAGCATGATGAGCCTCACACTTTTTTAATCAGCAATGTAGACTTGTGTTGTTGAGTCTTATTTTAATATACATATTAGTTTATTCAGAAAAAGCAGGCTTATCTCAACAGCAAAATATTCAACCAGCTCAGCTCTACAGTTGAAATGGCAATTGCAGAAATACAAAGGATTCATACAGCTTATAGTATTATTTGCCAGGTTTACAAAAAATACTACCAGCATTATTTAGAAAATCTTTAAATAAATTTCATTGTTATTTTTATCACTCCAGACTAGTATTTTGAATATAGCTACTTATGTTATTTTAATTCTATATGTCAAAGATATTTTCAGTTTTTCTCATGATATTCCTAGTCTGAGAGAGCCACTATAGTTTACTAGCAGCAAATAGGCTTATATATATATATATATATATATATATATATATATATATATATATATATGCCATTTTATATATTACGTTCCACTGATAAATATTGATGGTTTGAACTCCGGGTAAAGCCACACAAATCTTGGTTTGTTGGTTCAGTTCAGGCTGGGGGTGCCTTTTTGCAGTCTGAATGCCCTTCTTGTGCCTGTATGTTTTTTCTGTAAGTGCTCTAACTTCCTTCCACATGACAGAAACATTCAGTTAGGTGAAATGGTGATTCTTAAGTGTGTGTGCAGTGAATGATTGAAAGAGCTTGTGTGCATGTAGCAAAAGAATGCCATTTCATATGGAATTAGTTTGAAGTTCTACACCTAGTGACTGCCACAACCCTGAATATGTTAAAGCAAATATTAGGAAATGAATAAACATACAATGATGTCACTTGTTAAACTGTAGTTTGAACTTCTACTAACTGCTGTTGTTCTGTGATAGACTAGTCTTTTGCAGAGGGTAATAAGAAGCTGGGATATAAGATCCAAATTGTCTAGACATACTCAGGCCTTACTAAATGTAATGATACTGCCTGCCAAAAATGCAATTACTAGAAAATGGAAATCAAAATCTAAACCAGCTGTAACTGAAGTCCTGAATACTGCAAAGGATATAAAAGAAAAGGGAAGGAACAAATTGCACAGAAAAAAATGGAATGTGTGGGAACAATATACATAGAATAATCTTTGGGTGGAGTGATGTTTAAGGGACGGCAGGAATTGAGCAAGTCATGTATATTGCAGTGAATAATAATTGTTGTAAAGAAAATATATATATAAATAATTCATTAAATTAATAAAAACTATATTACAATGCTCTGTTTTCTTTACTGTTAATATATGTGTACCTATGCCGTTGGTTAAAATGTGAGAATTCAATAAAGGGTTTTAAAAATGCTGTAACCTCTTTTGATGAACTGGCACTTTAGCCAGTAACAGTTATTTGAACATCTGCCTGTGAGCCAACAAATATGCTCCCAATTTAGACAGACCTGACTGTACGATGACATGCTTTATAGACTGAACAGATTACTGATAAGAAGGCATAACTGGAAACTGAAATGGATTACCTTAGGGGGACTCAGAAGAAGCAATGGCATTGTAAGACATCAAAGGCAGGCTACATGCAATCCTACTATTTAATTGCAGTTTAACTGCATTACAACATTTGTGGCATTCAGTGTCATGATGAGACAGATTAGATGTGAAAAAAATTATTTAAAGAAAACAAATAAAGCGAAAAAGATGTCTCACTGATTTAGTTTAAAATACTTTTTTCTCACGTTTAAGGACAAAGTGACTTGGAGCTCCAGGAAGTTGCTGCCCTTCTCATTTCAAGACATAAATAAATAAACCAGTGTACAAAGTTATATGATACAGAAGGATAAAACCATGGCTATGACCCAGATGACCTGATTATGCTAGCAGCTTAAGCCTCAGAAGAGGCAGGAAAGAGAGGATGACAGTGAGTAGCAAACATCAACTTCCCCATCCCGGAGGGTGGGAACAGTAATTATAGGTGGCCAGCTGCCACCATGCAAAGCAGAGATTTGTGTGGATTGGAATGGCTAGGACTAGGGACATGAGCTTGTCAATGCGAAGCTGGTGACAGTCCTCAAAGTATGTGGATGGAAGTAAGTACATACATGGGGATGGTGTAAGATGCCCTGCAATTATGTGGTTGCTCATACCAACCATCAGGGCAAAGGTAGGATCTCTCTATAAATGATCTTATTGCTGGAATGTCATTGAGGATATAAATAACTTCTGCTGCTGCTTGGATAAAGGCCTCCTCCAGCTGCCACTCACCTCCATATTGAGGACACCAAGTGTAGGAAAAGAAATGGGTGAAGATTGATTGTGGTGGCTCAATAGTCAGCCGGAATGGATGTGAAATGTGTGCAGAAAATAAGGAAAAAATAAATTAGCTTTAAAAAGAATACATTTTGTGGTACACATGGCATATGCCTGGCTATGCTAATGAGAAGAAGCAATACTTCACTGAAAGAGTTGGGGAGCCACACAAAAAAACTGGCAGTAGAGTCACTTAAATGAGAAAACTAGAACTGATACAAGTCTTGAGCAGGTAGTGTAGGAGTAAGAAACAATTAGAAGTTTGTGTAATAAGAAGAAAGCACTTAACTCCTGGGACACCTAACTAGTTTTAGGTAACAAAAGGTGCAGGGAGTGGTCACAGACTTCCTTCCGCTATCATTGCCTACCCATCTGTGTTTCTATCTGAGATATTGAATTAGGTAGTTTGGAAATGCAATATTTTTCCTTTGAGTTATGAAGTGACTGTGTTTTAATGGGTGCAGCAGGTGGAAGGCTTTTGGACACGCTAGGAAGACTTACATTTAATTGACATTCTAACAGATACATTCTTGAAGGAGGTGCATACTGTGAACAATGAGTCCCTGTCAAATACTGACCACATCTTACATTCATCGTAAATACAATTCTCCCATGATTAAGATAGCATGTATGTGTGACAGACTTTTCTGTATTTACCACAGATTTGGTGCACTCACCAAGGAAGTCATCCCAATATGGATCAGCGTCATGGACAGCGACCTTAACCTTTACCTCTGATTGTAGGTTGACATGGCAAAAATCAAATGTATGATGCCACTGAGGATTATTATTATCATCTACTACTGGGGTTCTTACTTTCTCTGAACCAAAGGTGACCTCAACAAAACCATCAGTATTACCCCCTGGATCCCCATATAGGTCAAATGCTCTTTCAATCACCATTGTGAACTCTGCAGTACCCTTGTTTTTAGAGCAACATATTACAGATACTTCAGCATTGCAATGACACGTACAGTTACACTTATCTAATGAACTAGTGTATGATCCCTTCATGCAAGGGGGGCATCTTTTTATAATGGCTTTCTCTGTAATATATTCAGTGATGGCTTCTGCCAGGTTGTTTTTGATTGTTTCATCAGAGTATACAAGCTTGCTAAGAGGAGAAAGAGAATAATGTACAATACCGGGGTGCTCAGGCAGAGAAGAAAGCCATGTTTTAAAGGCAGACTTGTCATTTGGAGATGGAAACAGTAAATCAGCAGTTTCATAGATATTCCCTCCTATGATGTCAGATATTCTTTCACTATATTTCTCTGAAAAATTTGCAGAATGTAAGTTTTTC
Organism: Protopterus annectens; assembly: GCF_019279795.1. Lineage (NCBI taxonomy): Eukaryota > Metazoa > Chordata > Ceratodontiformes > Protopteridae > Protopterus > Protopterus annectens. Next base: position 1,585,675,284 of record NC_056744.1, read on the forward strand.
GTCTTGAGCTGATGGCACTCATTATATTTGGCTGATGCTTTGACAGGACCATAGACTGCATGTGCTTCAACTCCCAGGCAGTCCTTCACCTCATCATTTGTCATACCATCAAGCGCAACTTCACAAGTTTTGACAGCGGTGACATCTTTCACTCTTCCACCCAACTCTACTTTACGAATGTAGTGAGTCCCATAAATGTCAATCAGTTCCTGGTACTGAGGCTTTGTATGAGCAGTGTAAGTAGTAGGGAGTGATTTCAGCATCTCATGAAACTGTTCCTTAAGTTCTGGTTTGTCCCTTATTCTATAGCTTTAGGAACAAAAAAAAAAGTTTATCATCAAATTGAAATGATTAAAAAACAACAAAAAAGTGTATTTATGAGTTTTATTTGATGTAGCTTAAATTACAAAATGTGCATTTTAAAAATATACTGGGTTTATCAATAACTGACAACCATATGAATATACTGATGAGCAGAAAAGGAGATAGTAGAAGATATCCGGACGAGACGTAATGGATTGATTTTTATGATTTTTAAGCTTTTCTGCTTCTGAGGTATTTTTTTTTTGTTTTTTGTTTTGCTTTACATTCCTGGCATCTGTGTGCTTGGGAATTGTATCAGGGTATGTCAATACCTATTTCAGCTGTATTTTTAAAGCCTAACCAAGCAGTTACTGCCTCTGATGGTGGTTTGTAGGTGATGCTATAAAGTGTGCTTCTGTTGTTTTCACTGAACAGAGCAGCAGGGATTGAAGCTGCACTATGTGGATTAGGATACATTCTAGTGCACGAAGAATATTAGAAACAACGGAAGTCAACAGGATGCCATGTGCAGACTAATCAACAGCTCTACAACCTAACACTGGATAAAGGAAACAATAGACCATGAAGACTATTAATGATATTTACTGGTACTCCATCCAACCATTCATCCAGTTTTCCAATAATCAGCTTTATCCCTTACAAGGTCATGGGGACACTGGATTCTATCATGGCAACCAATGGAAGCAAAGCATTGAAACAGTCTGAAAAGGGACATGGCCTATCACAGAATAGATATTCTCCTTCATATACTACATACACACCTACAGGGAATTAGAAGAATAACGTGTCACCAACAGTACACTAGCTATAGTGAAATGCACACAATAATGAGGCACGTATGCACATTTCACTTTTTCTACATACTCCAGCTCCGGCACTTACAACACCACCACTCCCACCTTACTCAAGCCCCCAAATAATACACAAATGTTTACTAAGTAGTGAGGTAAGACATAATGCAATAATAACAGTTGCTTAAACTACCAAGAATTATAAGCTATTTGAAAGAAAACTCCTAACTATAAAGTGTAGCTCTTTTGCACATAATAGATATTTACAAATAGGCATTACATAACACTAATTATAGCTTTACCACAAGTTCATCCAAGTAATCAGTTTTAGCAGCAAAAATCAGGTGATGGATCATGGCTTCTGTGAAGATAAGTGAATTACCTGCACTGTAGTCATACACAGAAATATGGGGATGTCATGTTTAACTTTAGGCACAGCTTTATTTTTACTTTTCTTCAAGTGGTAAAATGCATTTAAAGAATGTAGTGTTACCTTGACAGCTGTGCTTTTAACACAAGATGCAGGAGCATAGTATGACATCATATAACCAGCTGAAGAACATTCCAGTGTGACTTACTACAACAGTCTGCATTCAGCCATAGGACTAGGAAATTCTTGTAGGAAATGTCTATATGTTTTAAATTACTTTTGCAAGTTTTACACAATGAGTCAGACAACAGAAGTATTGCTGATATCAAGTTACCAACAGAGAATAATACGTCACCTGTCATGCATGAGTGGAAACAGTGAAGTAAAGGAACACGTCGTCTCTTAACTTTATCAATAGTGAAAAAAACACCTCGTTCAGTGATTTACACTGACCAAATCCTGCATGCAGTCATACACTTAGCACAGCCTGTTATTCCTAATTAGTAAACTGTATCATTAACAAACATACAGTAGTTGATTGGCTTGGTGCTCTGTTTATGCTATACATACGTGATCTGTCAGATTCTTTTTAATTCAGACATATTATTAGCTGTTGAAATGAAATTAAGTAGAACACATTAATAGATTAAAAGTGGAGCCAAATATATTATCAGGAACTAGGACTCAGCTGTATGTATATCTGTCTATATGTGTTTCTGAATATATGTTATATGTCTAGGTGTATTTCTGTTAAGTAAGTATGCATGTGTGTGTGTGTGTGTGTGTGTGTGTGTGTGTGTGTGTGTGTGTGTGTGTGTGTGTTAAATAAGTGATAACATCCCAGGATGCCTCCTAAATAGCTTGAAACATGACCTGTTGGGACCACTGTAGTCACTGTTTATCCACAGCCTCCAGCATACCAAGGCAGTTAAGCACATTATTGAGAAGAATTGGGTAATTTTGATGGCATCTCTGATGTTAGGAATGTGTTAGATTCCAAACCTTCTTCTCTTATAGGAACTTGAGAAATTTGAAAAGTAGATTGTGCTACAAAGATTTTAGCCGTAAACGCATCCCACAACTTAGTACAAGGGTGGGTGCATTTTGTTGCATGGACTGCACTTGCTGTGATGATATTCTAGGTAAAGGCAGTGATATTTTCACCCACCCTGTTACTGGATGTGTCTACAACTTTAAGCTGTTTGCTAACTGTATTAGTACTAATGTGGTTTAGTTGGCTACTTGCCTCCAATGTACTTCATTCTATGTAGGAAAGACCACGAGAAGACTAAAAGACCGTATTATTGAACATAAGTCTGAGATCGGGAGGAATAATGATAAGAATGTACTCTATAAGCACATTTTATCTTGTGGTAGCATGCGCAGGTTTAAATTTAGGGTTGTAGACACGGTCCATATGTCTCTGAGAGGTGGTGATATTAATAATTCCTTAGAAGTCAAGGAATATGAATGGATTTTGAGGCTAGCTGCTGATCATCCACCTGGCCTTAATACTGCTGTTACCTTAAAGCCCATTCTACTGAGGTTACAGCTGAGTAAATTTTGATTGTAAAACTTTTCTATATGTGTCCCTTAACAATATTTTTATGTGTGTTCTATTTTTTTATTTTTTTATATGTGCTTTCTATCTTACTTTTAAATTTTTTTTTTTTTAAATAACCTGTTTGTGATTTTATATGTTGTTGTCATTTAATCGGCTGGCTGCGATCACATGACTTTTCTTGGCTCCTATTTAAACTCTAACTCATGTGTTTTTGATTATGTATTTAGCATTGAGGAAGGGTGTAGATCCAAAAGCTTTGCTGCTGCTTTTGGTATTAAAAGTTTTTCTCAACATGGTGGTATTCTACTGTTGCTTTTTTGTTTCCAGTACTACAATGGGTGCTTGTTTTGGATCATGCTTACATATACCCCTTTCAAATAACATCTAAAGCAAATAAACTTGTGTGATACATGTGGAAAGCCCGGTTAAACTTACAAACACCAGTACATATACTTGTGGGATACATTTGGAATACTTGGCTAAGATTATAAAGGCCTCAGTGGCTGTTAGCCTAGAATATGCCAATTAACCTATTTAATACTATAGTCATTTAAGCATATTCTATAATTTCTACTGTTAAACAAATGTTTGTGGAGCTTTTCTCCCTGGGTCTCCATTGAGGAGCAATAGATGCCATTGGGCTGGTTAGTGAGATGAAGCTAGAATGGCACTGGTGAGGAGAAGGAGGAGGCAACAGGAAGCCAGCAGAGAGAGCAGGATAGGAAAAGATAAAAAAGGCAGAGGACAAGAGGACATCAGCAAATTTTGTAAGAAGAATAAAGACAAGTGGAGTGGTGCATTGTGAGGTAGGAAGAGAAAGTAGAAGATGTAGACACAGAAAGGATTATATGGAGAAAGAAGCCATGGTAGAAGGAGAGATGTAAGTTTGACAACAACTGTCAATAACTATTTTTGTCAATCTAACTTGTGGTTTTTTTTTTCCTTTGTTTATCTAAGACCACCCTCAAAAAATGGAATTTTGTAACACTGCCTGTATGATGGTACTTCTATTGTATTCCTTGTCTTAATAACAATTTAACCTGATTACTTAAATATTACTTATATTTAATGTTCATCTGCTCTTCTGTTACCATTATTGTACTAAGTTTGAACTAAAGTAAAAATTCAAAAATCTGTAACACTGCTTGGCTGAAAGTATCTTTCAGTTATCCTTGAATAAACAACATCAATATCCAATTGTAAATATTATTGTATAATCAATGTTACTTTTGCTCTTCTGCTGCTTTGACTGTATTCTGCTGGAGCTTATCTGTCCGGGCCTCCGCTGAAAATGGACTTGGTTCCAGTCGGACTTACCCGGTCAACAAATGTAAAATAAAAATAAATAAATAAACTGAAAAGGCAGAAACAGACCCAAAGGAGATAATGCAGGAGCCAACACCACAAACACAGCAGGAGAGAAGAGGAGAGGAATACTGTGTCAGAGAGGAGAGGTTTGGGCAAACGTTGACAGGACACAGCAGCAGTCTTGTAGGAAGAGCACATGAGGGATAGAGAAGGGATTAGATTCAGCACAGTGAGAGAGAGAGGGAGAGAGAAGAAACACAGACAGTGAGAATTTTATAGGTGGTGGAAGTTTAAAAATAGAAGGGAAAGTCTCATAGTAAGGAAGTAAAGTGGATAGTTCCTAAATGTTTCAGGGTTATCCAGGGTCACAAAATAAATTTTTATTATAACGGAGATAGCTTTGATTTCTCACATTGCCAGGGAAGACACTACACTAAGTGGGGGTCCAGTATTTTTCCATTTTTGTGAGTACCAGGTCATGTATGCTGTCACCCCTAGTGAGCATATGAACTATCTGTTCCAAGGGTTTTGTGTTTATAAAGTCCAGTAATCTCTGAGCCTGTAAATTTGAGGTAGTGTCCTAGTCTATGGTGGGATAGTTGAAATCACATGTGAGTATGGTATTGGGTTGAATGGTGAGAACCTCCAGTAAGTCCACATATTTGCTATTGGTTTCTTGGGTCAAGAAGGGTATCCTGTTATGGTATGATATGAGACTTTGCTATGGTAATTTAGACATGGAGAAGCTCAAGTGCATTTATCTTGCTTGACTAGTCTTGAGGTGAGTTTGTTGTTGATACAGACTTTGATATCTCCACTTTTGGTCCCTTCCTTTGCTGTAGCTGGCCTGAATGTGCAGAAGACATTGCAGTCCTGCACTGCTAGAGTGCTCCCCACAGCTTTAAACCATGTCTCAGTAACTTCACAGGTGTGCACTTTATCCAGGGTAAGGAGAGGTGGAAGAGAGTTGAGTTTCTTGTTTAGGCTCCCCACATTGAGCAGTAACACATTTATATTCCCTTGACTTGGTTTTGCTATGTCAGAAAGTTTGTCACTTTGTCATTAACTAAAAAAGGGCACTATGACAGAGGGCAATGTTTTAGCCAGTATTCAGAAGTCTAGAGAGAATAGCTGCAAGCCAGTTATTGAAGTCAATCAATTTTTTTATATTGTGGCATCATCCTTGATAAAAGTAGAATTCTGAACAGTGCTAGCCAGCCTGGGACACATAGCCCGAGAACTCCATAATGTATCTCATTATATAGTCCATACTGACAGAAAAGATGAAACCTGGGACACATAGCCCGAGAACTCCATAATGTATCTCATTATATAGTCCATACTGACAGAAAAGATGAAACCTGGGACACATAGCCCGAGAACTCCATAATGTATCTCATTATATAGTCCATACTGACAGAAAAGATGAAACCTGGGACACATAGCCCGAGAACTCCATAATGTCACTCTTTATATAGTCCATACTGTTAGAAAAGATGAAACCTGAGACACATAGCCCGAGAACTCCATAATGTCTCTCTTTATATAGTCCATACTGACAGAAAAGATGAAACCTGGGACACATAGCCCGAGAACTCCATAATGTCTCTCTTTATATAGTCCATACTGACAGAAAAGATGAAACCTGGGACACATAGCCCGAGAACTCCATAATGTCTCTCTTTATATAGTCCATACTGACAGAAAAGATGAAACCTGGGACATATAGCCCGAGAACTCCATAATGTCTCTCTTTATATAGTCCATATTGACAGAAAAGATGAAACCTGGGACACATAGCCTGAGAACTCCATAACGTCTCTCTTTATATAGTCCATACTGTTAGAAAAGATGAAACCTGGGACACATAGCCCGAGAACTCCATAATGTCTCTCTTTATATAGTCCATACTGTTAGAAAAGATGAAACCTGGGACACATAGCCGAGAACTCCATAATGTCTCTCTTTATATAGTCCATACTGTTAGAAAAGATGAAACCTGGGACACATAGCCGAGAACTCCATAATGCCTCTCTTTATATAGTCCATACTGACAGAAAAGATGAAACCTGGGACACATAGCCCGAGAACTCCATAATGTCTCTCTTTATATAGTCCATACTGACAGAAAAGATGAAACCTGGGACACATAGTCCAAGAACTCCATAATGTCTAAGATGAAACCTGGGACACATAGCCCGAGAACTCCATAATGCCTCTCTTTATATAGTCCATACTGACAGAAAAGATGAAACCTGGGACACATAGCCTGAGAACTCCATAATGTCTCTCTTTATATAGTCCATACTGACAGAAAAGATTAAACCTGGGACACATAGCCCGAGAACTCCATAATGTCTCTCTTTATATAGTCCATACTGACAGAAAAGATGAAACCTGGGACACATAGCCCGAAAACTCCATAATGTCTCTCTTTATATAGTCCATACTGACAGAAAAGATGAAACCTGGGACACATAGCCGAGAACTCCATAATGTCTCTCTTTATATAGTCCATACTGACAGAAAAGATGAAACCTGGGACACATAGCCCGAGAACTCCATAATGTCTCTCTTTATATAGTCCATACTGACAGAAAAGATGAAACCTGGGACACATAGCTTGAGAACTCCATAATGTCTCTCTTTATATAGTCCATACTGACAGAAAAGATGAAACCTGGGACACATAGCCGAGAACTCCATAATGTCTCTCTTTATATAGTCCATACTGTTAGAAAAGATGAAACCTGGGACACATAGCCGAGAACTCCATAATGTCTCTCTTTATATAGTCCATACTGACAGAAAAGATGAAACCTGGGACACATAGCCGAGAACTCCATAATGTCTCTCTTTGTATAGTCCATACTGACAGAAAAGATGAAACTTGGGACACATAGCCCGAGAACTCCATAATGTCTCTCTTTGTATAGTCCATACTGACAGAAAAGATGAAACCTGGGACACATAGCCCGAGAACTCCATAATGTCTCTCTTTGTATAGTCCATACTGACAGAAAAGATGAAACCTGGGACACATAGCCCGAGAACTCCATAATGTCTCTCTTTATATAGTCCATACTGACAGAAAAGATGAAATGAGAAAAAGACAAAACAAAATCTGGACAAGAGAATAATTTTTATGTACACAAGATTCTGATATGACTATGGGTAAGTCTGCCAACCATATTTAGTACTGGTAGATTAAATAAGAAGGCTAGTGTTAAGCGGAGGTGATCTAGGCTGTAGGTAACTCAGATAGCCATATTTAAATGCAACAGATTAAATTAAAGCTCATTATTTGATTGATATAATTAGCAGCAGCTAGTGCAGTCACTCTTGGTGCAGTCCTCTGATGAGATATTTACAACCACTGTTGACATTGTTAGCAAAATATTTGTATAAGTCTTTATTAAAGTTATCAGATGGGGGATAATCCTGATTAGAAGAGGAAGGAAGCTCCATATTGGACAAATGTAGGTACTGACCAGAGCATTTCCATAAGAACGACAGTTGCTTGTTGTTTTGTCAGGAAGGTTTTTACTTAGATCTAAGATCAAGGGAGGGGCAGTGCCACTCTATAAAGGTTCATCTTGGCTGAGAAACTGTAAGGCAGGATTGTGAAAGCAGCAGTAATAGTGAGACTTGTTTTTGATGAATGTCTGGTGCAGTGAAACAGGAAGATTACAGTGATGGGTCCTGGGTGCTGGGAATAGGTAGCACATGCACGAAATAAAGTAGAGAGCAAAAGGGAGGCCACAAAGTTGGACTAGATGAATGATTGAGGTTAGAATCCAATGTGGTAAAGGTTGCCTAGCATCTGATTGCATTTATTTTAGCAGTAGTAAAAATAATGTGTTGTGTAGGGTGACTTACTTTTACTATCAATTAGGGAAACCTGATTGTGCAGGCTGCCTGTTACACATTAAATAAAGGAACAGCTAGAAACAAGTGATTTTGCAGGGTAGCAAGTCCATCTGCATCTCCCATGTGTGACACAGTCCCCACATCCCAAAACTTATATATACAAACTCTACAGTCACACAACATGGAGGGGAGGAGAACCTTCTCAAAGCCCTCATAGAAGTCTCAGACAATCATCTGCATGAACAAGCAAGCAATTTCTGAGATTTAGTGCATCAAGAATATAAAGCATGGGGTGTGACCAAAATGGCAGTGTGAAAGCAGCAGCTGAAAGAAGCTCTGTAACTTTAAATCCTTTCTTACTTAATTGGAGAGAAAAATACACACCTGAGGTGTTCTACGCAAGAATATATTCTTGAAGTTGTTCTGAATCTAAGGATATAAAACTTTATTTCAGATGAAAAAAATTTCAGTCAGAAATTTCAGTCAAAGATTTAACAGCGAAGAGAGTTGAAGAGCTATTCAAAGATAAATACACAAAGCTCCTCTTTAAAAAAAACAGAAGAGAGATACATTCTCTGATACAGAACATGCAGACAAATTAGACAAATTAGACTAAGATAGGCAATTTCAAGGAAGGCTGTAAAAATCATATATATGGAAAAAATAAAAATGCAAGACAAATTACAACAATGGAAGAAGTATTAAATGGCCATGAGGGGATAATATCAGAAAGTGAAATACAGACAGAATTCCTTTTAAAACAAAATAACTGGCTTAATGATAAAGTGAATGATTTGGAAAACAGACTCAAAAGAAATAATATAATGATTTGAGGAATATCAGAAAAATATGAGGGTGACAACATAGTTAACTTTCCTTCAACATGGTTACATAAATCTCTGACCTTACCAGAAGTTATTTCTTTTGGTATAGAAAGGGCACATGACCTCTGGGTTCTACAACTAGAAAAGAAAATGCTCCCCCATGTTCAATCTTACTAAAATTCATTTCAAGCAAAGAGAAGGACTTAATACTTAAAACTGACTGGTCAAATTCTCCTATAAAAATAGGAGATCACATAATATGCTTTGATAAAAAGTATTCTACAAAATAATAAAAGGAAAACTTACTTGCAGTTAGTTCAAAAATTAAAAAAACAGGGATCTAAAAGCAACTTTTCTTTTCCCAGCAAGAATGAAAGTTCACCTTCCAGAAGGTATAAAGATTTTTGATGTACTTAAAATATTAACTCTTTTAGAAGATATACAGGTGAATTTAATAAAGCCTACATAGACTTTTTTCCATGTAAACATCATGGCATGCTGCTTATACAGACGTAAGCAGGTTTGAGATCCAGTAAACAGAGCTGGGTGGCATGCACACAAACCAGCACAGAAGTATCTGTAGCATGCAAATCACCTCATAAAGCAGGTGAATATCATGCAAATGAGGAAGGTAGAGTGATCCAGCAAGTATATAGGCAGCCCTGAAGTTCTCGTGTCAGTGTCCGTAGTGTACACAAAAAAATTCCATGTACAAGATTTTATACAGAGAACAGGGGCTGTAAAAACATATGTAGATGGATAGAAATGCCATAGCATTCACAGATTTGGGCATACCTATCCACCATGTGTCTAAAACTGCATGGGAAATAAGTTAAAATCATTTTATTTTTTAATGATCGACGTATGCTTGCATGACGAGCTGCAGTGCACAAACTTGCTTTTATGAAGAAATTAAAAAAAGAGTGGAAAACCAAACATTATAGTATGCGACAGTAATGTGTTATAGGACCCTGCATGGAGTATCTGCAATGGTGGCATTGTGCTGCTGGTAACGAGGCAGGGCCTGGAACCATGTAGTTTCCAGGTTGTGTGCTTAGATCCCTATGCAAATGAGCTGGGGTTACGGAATAGCACAAATGGGTATCCATGTCTACATATCCCATCTGTGTAAGCAAAGAACCATGTCTGTGTCCACAGAAGAGGAAGCTAACATCAAGAGGGGGTGTGTCTAAGGACTTGTAAGCTCATTGGAGTTCAGTGGTGCCTGTTTATATGGTGCACCACTGTGCTGAGCAAGGGGGTGTGTAAAGTATCTGTTAAGCTTTGTTTACCCCCAGGATGCATACTTCACCGTGTTTGTGTGGTGCACAGCTACGCTGAGCATGACCTTTCATCAGGGCATGTGCAGTGACTGCTGAGAATTCTTTACCTTTGTGGTGCATGCTTGCATGGTGCACAGTTGTGCTGAATGAGGAAGGCTGTCAAAAAAAATACATTGGCTGAGAAAGCTAATGATATATTAATCACAGATGACCCTTGTTTCACTTAAACTGGAGCCATTAACAGTCCTGAATAATGTACTTGGCAGGTAGAATGCATCACAAGTAACCAATCACACAGGCTGCACCTACAGGAAAGCACTATAAAGATTGCATACATCCTACAATCTGATTTCACCTCCATACTCTGCAGCAGTGGAGTACATACTTGATATTTTTAACTGAAGGAATGCTAGGGGCTGCTGCAGGTCTGCTACCTCTGTATTTGCTAGATGTTGTGGTCAGTTCTACTGCTATTGACAATAGGCCTAGACTGAGAAGGAGAAGAGTGTTCAGCCCCAGGGTAACCTTTCAGGAGCTACACAAGCTGGATAATGGAAAGTGCAACAGGGTGGTCAGGGACATACTACAAGAACTCACTGAGCTCTGCCACCCTGAACTCAGACCCAGAGCCAACAGACAGGAACCCATACCAGTGGAAACAAAGGTATGGGGGTTTCACAGGCATCAGCATCCAAGGTACTCCACCAGTTCCTGGATGTCATGCTACCACATGTCAGTGAGCACATTTATGTTCCCCCACCCCTGAGGTGAGCACCAGCAGTATGCAACACTTCTACCATGTAGCACACTACCCTAAGGTACTGGGTGCCATAGATTGCACTCATGTACACATCAAGGCACCATCTAGTGAGGAGGGCAGAATGTAAGTTATCTGCAAGTGGTATCACTCCATCAACTGCCAAGTCATGTGCAATGCCCAGGGCATTATCATGAATATGTGTGCTGACAGCCCTGGCAGTTATCACAACTCCCATATCTAGCATGCATCACAGCTGTACCAGATGTTTGCCACAAGGGACATCCCGCATGGCCATTTACTGAGGGATGCTGGCTATGCACTGGAACTGTGGGTGATGACACCCATCAGAAATGCACACCTACCCACCAGAGAATGCCATAATGAGGCACATGCACAAACTAGGAACATCATAGAGCATGTGTCTGGGCTGCTGAAGTCACGGTTCTGGTACCTCAATATATTTGGTGGACCACTGCAGTACTTTCCAGCCACATATGCACAGATGTTCACATTATGTGCCATGATACACAATATGATCCTGTGGAAACAGATGCACCAGTATCAGCAGGATAGTGAGCCCCCACCAGTGCCTAGATCACCATAGCCACACCCACAGGATGACTCAGAGGATGAACCCTCTGAGGATGTCCCTGTAGGCAGATGTAGTCATACTCCGCATGCCCTGGCCTTGGCCAAGAGACAATGCATAGCACATGTACTGACAACCTAATATATATATATATATATATATATATATATATATATAGATATATATACTAAAAATTATGCCAGGCAGCCCACATAACCTGTACCTAACCATGTACTGGCTGTGTACTGCATGCATCAGACAGAGTCAGCCCCAAACTACAGGTCCATCAACAGCTGCATTTGCTAGGTAAGTCACTCACCTATATACCACTCTTAAGGAGTGCTAGAATATGGTAGCATATGTGTGGACCTGCCGCATGTATGAAAGGGAATATAGTGGGCTACTTGGTGAGATCTAACAGCCACATGGGACAACAGATACCCAGTCCATTAGTATGTGCTCCATTATATTCACTAGGCCACATGGCAGGAAAATCCACTACATTATTCAAGGGAGATGGCACACAGTGGGGTAACAGGACAGTCACACAACTGTCTATGCCAGCATATCATAGGCTGGTCATCCCCCACCCCCAACACATCAGTGCTCCCATACAACTGCTGGAACAGTATGTCAGCAATGATATATCAGCAGACCAGCCAATCTCAGGGCTGTGAGGTTGAACCCATGCACACATTGTATGTCTCACATAATGCAGGGATAACAACATGCATATGTATGTTGTTGATGGTGTGATGAATGACACATCCCTGTGTGGCTCAGTGGGCTAGAGACATTAGTATGGGTGATGGTGTTGATGGTTTGAATCTGGCAGTATCCACATCATTTGCATGTGTGGTAGTTGTATGGTAGTGTTCCCACAGCCTGTCATACCCCTCAGTCTGTTAGTATGAGAAAGCTGAACAAAGCCAGGGAGAATGGGAGGACAAAGGGCCAAAACTAGACACAGAAATTACAGATGCTCTGATTAACCTAGAAGGTGGCTAGTATAAAAGTGGGTTGCATCAGGGCACAATACCTGAAGGATATAAAATTTGGCACTCAAACGTTTGTCTGTAGTTAGTACTATTCAGTGACTGCATTATATAACATTTTACCAGAACACCACAAATGCATGAAGAACAGGCCAGACATATGGGATGAAATGCTGGACATTCTGCAAAAACATGTACACTGAGAGGTATGCAGACTGTCACCCTGTGTGTGGTATTACATTAGGTACCCCAGTCACATATTAAGTAGAGCACACAGCTGAGGAATGCCATGGACAACATCAGGGAAGTGCTGTACTGCAGAAACAGGTGCAGCTGCCAATGTCTGTAGCACATAAAATCCCAGACTGGAGTACAGGTAGCTCAGGGCTGGAGTCACCTTGTGAGTACTGACGGTTCCAATGTGCATGCTCCTACACTTAGCTAACTTGAGTGCAATTCTGTTACCTCTTCATCACAAAGACCTGCTATGTAGAAATACATCTGTACATATAGACAGCTACTTATATATATCTGTCTGACCCTATCCCCTCACACATGCTTAGTGCATCTATCAGTATGTACCCCAAATAAATATAATACCGATAGACTCTCCACATATAGCTACATTATTCATATACATAACGTTCACACCCAGCAACATATAGACAGACATCCCTGTTATACACACACACACACACACACACATATATATATATATCTACATACATACATACATACATACACACACAGACACACACACACACACACACACACACACACACACATATATATATATATATATATATATATATATATATATATATATATATATATATATATATATATATATATATATATATCGTTCACAACCACGAACACTAAAACAGCGACACATGAACTCCAAACTCCTAAAATAGCAAAGGATGTAAACATTGAAATCCGGAATGCCGAATGCATTTCCACAGCCGGCAGGGTGATCATGGGGAAGAGAAAATATATCCTTTTCCCCACTGTAGTGCGATCTCAGAGTTGGTATATTTAAGTAGAGGGTGTGGGGGGTGCAGGGGGGTCTTGCCCTCCTGCAAAAGTGTGTTTAATGAAGTTTGTTTTTGTAAGTTTTCTTTACCTGTATGCATTTGGCTTTCTGGATTTCGATGTTTACGAATGTTTGGATGTTTATATATGTATATATATATATATATATATATATATATATATATATATATATATATATATATATATGGATCTACCTGAGTAGATCGACATTTCACCTCACAGCAACGAGGTTCACCGACGCTTCGACTTCTCGGCTGGGGTGCCTTCTGTGTGGAGTTTGCATGTTCTCCCTGTGTTCGCGTGGGTTTCCTCCAGGTACTCCGGTTTCCTCCCACATTCCAAATACATGCATCTGGAGCATTTCTCCCTGGGCCTCCGCTGAAAACAGGCTCTGTGAAACCTAGTCGGACTTTCCCGGTCAACAAATGATAAATAAATAAATAAACCCATATATATATATATATATATATATATATATATATATATATATATATATATATATATATATATATGGGGATGTATGAATCTTCCCACATACCCACATACCCTCAGAATGCTGAGGTTATCTGCACTCACACATCAAAACAGTTGCCCAAATGAACCAAACCAAGGCCACAAAAGTACATAATCCACTCTCCCACAGACCCCTGTGCCTGCAGAATGTCACCATGCAGACAGACACAGGTGAGCAGGTGTTGTAATGTATAATGGTTCCAACTAATGCCTTAGACAGGCTAAGCAGTACCAGGCCACATGTTTGCCTATCTAACTGTAACCAGCCACATCTCGCCATACTGGTAACTGTACACACATAGCAGGGATATTAACAGGTATCCCCCTTCTAGGACACTAGATACAATCACAACCTCAAGCAATATCATTCTGCAGGCCACACATGCTGCCCAACACAAGGCTACTTTGCATGTCCCACAATCACAGTGCCTGCAATCACATATACAACAGACGTAACCTGTGAGGTGTGCCTTAAGTCCTGTAAGCTATAGTGTGTACTAGTAGATAGGTAGGGGTTCTAATCTCACATCACCCAACTGTGTGTGTGTGTGTGTGTGTGTGTGTGTGTGTGTGTGTGTGTGTGTGTGTGTGTGTGTGTATGTGTCAATATATCCACCCTTGTAACACTATGGACATGACTGGATGGGCTATCCCCAGGCAATGGTTATACACCTTTTGGTCCTATAACTAGCTGCTGGCCTCTACATTGCCCTTCTCTACATAATCATAACTGATGTCCACCACCTGTCTTACCTGGACACAGGATATTTGTAGATGTGTCAATTCCATCACCACAACATGTTGATTTGTAAGTTTAGAAAGCACAGGTAACATGTATCAATGGTAGTAGACCATATCACAAAGTATGGATGTATGATTATGCTGACTACCCCCATTGTCCCTGATAGACTGTTCTATGTATATACACCTAGGAAGCCATGTACATATACTGCCATGCCTTGCTGAAATCATATTTCTGAAGTGCCACCATGCCATCCTGTGCCACTGTATTGAAGCCATGTGTCCATGGTTTATCCCCTCAGACCACTGCAACAGACACATACACAGGCCTGTGACACACCTGTCATTCTGTAACACTTCTGCCAGTACAACATCATGCAACATAAGATATACAAAGTGTGATGCATAGTCAAGACACATGCCAGCATACTGTACCTGTTGTGACCTACAAGTGGCATGGCAAAACAATACTGCACTACACAAGTGCATGTCAAGTAATATAATTACCTTGTGCATCAGACACATAGTTGCATTTCCCTGCATCAATGGCAGGGATGACAGGGATGTGGGACAGGTATCATCACATGCACAGGGTGTGGTGTGGAGGTGCTAGAGTCCTAGGCTATGCCAAACAGTTGACAGCATGTGCATGAGTCAGGAAGGAGGTGCAGGTGGTATGGGCCATGAAGAGGTGCTGTGTGTATCTGTAGGTGACCTGCTTGTGACAGTAGTAGTTGAGCATGTGCATGTACACAATCAAGCCCAGTGCTAGCCCTACACATGTGTATGCTGGACAGCTGCAGACCGTACATGGTAGAGTGGACAGTTCACTGTCTCTGGCCATGAACACAGTAACTGGCTCTGCCATGACTGGCACTGCCACCACCATGCCCAAGGTCAGATGCAGTGCTAGTACCTGACAGTGACTGCTGTCTGCTGGAGCTGCATCCCCCACTGGACTGCCCAGGACCACGTGCCCATGGCCTGCCACATTGTGTTGTGAATAGCACACTTCCCTCTGTAGCGCTGGAGGTAGCGCCACAACAGGTGCATGACTGTCCACGG
Organism: Protopterus annectens; assembly: GCF_019279795.1. Lineage (NCBI taxonomy): Eukaryota > Metazoa > Chordata > Ceratodontiformes > Protopteridae > Protopterus > Protopterus annectens. The sequence continues at coordinate 1,585,691,337 of NC_056744.1, forward strand.
CCATGTGGACCCTCAACAAATGGTATTGCTGACCTATGTCCATGTGTCCAACACCCGGCACCAACCAGATGTTCCAGCACAGATAATGTGTAGTCCAAGACAGGCAGTGTCTCAGCCCACTGTCTGTCCACTGCATCAGTGAACCGATCCAGGGTGTCTGCAATGTGGTGGAGGCAGTCATGGATGTCAGACTGTGCTACATCCATAACCCTAAGCATACATCTGGTGTTCCATTCAGAATGTACCTGTGCCTCCGTGATGACCTGGAACATTCACCAAGTGACCCATGATGTGACACCTGCAACAAGTAGCGGATGGACAGCAGTCCTCCTGTGAGCTGTCAATCCACCTGTGTGGGACCTCACCAGCTCTCTGGCTATAGCTAGTGTCTGCACTCACTGAAGCCATAGTTGCCACACTGTCCTGTTCAATGTCACCACCCTCTGATTGTCCAGTATCTGTGGTCTCTGGGGACTGGGTATGTGTGGGCATGCTGACTGTGTGCAGTGACAATTGGGGCAGAAGAGGGATGTCAACCTCTGGGAGACAGTCAGCACCCAACAACCCCACCTGTGCCTCACTGTGGCCACCATTATCATCAGTGTCATATGAGATGCTGATAGGTTGTGAGGGGGACAGACCCCAGCTCTCCCAGTCACCTGTGAGAAGCGAGCCAAAAGCATTTCATTACTACCTGCACTATTATGTATAGTAATCCACAAAGGCTCATACAGATGAGGATCCACAACTGCATTAACAGTCCCACATATTCCCATCTCCTCTCCCATGTACAACAGTCAACCTCACAACAAAAACTGAGAAGTCAAGGCCTTTATACTATGCAGTTTAGCTGCATCCAGTTAAAGTCACCAGTACACTATACCTGTAAGGTATGCAATATGACACTGTATGTGGTAGAAGTACACATAAATCCCAGTACACCTATCTTGAGAATGATATGCCAATACTAGTGTCACTGCCCCAGGTAAGTACCATCTCCCTGTTGTGTTTGAACAGGCATCTTGGAGTACTTGCCTCATGTATACTAGGCTGTGTAGCTGCTCATAGCTATAAGTGCAAACATGATAATGTCCATTCAAATACCCACCTGTGATTACTCAGTCTACAAACTGTAGTCAACAGTTCCAGAATGGTGCATACTAATATTTTACTCTGGCTAAACACAACATGTGTACATAGGGCAATATGACAGCCCTTAACTTTCATAGGATATACATGATTCGTAAAACAACTGTATTATACTTACCAGGTACAGGACCACAGACTTGGGCCATACCTGATGGACCTATGAAAAAGTGAGAGAGAGATATTGTCATCATCACCAACTGTTGCAGCACTACAAAGTAATATGTGCATATATCTACACATGTACAGTAGCTGCTGTGATACTGACTGTATTGCTGACATTTTGAGTATGTGTGCACAACTGAGCTTAAATCCCAACCCCATCCCCTAATGCAGAGAGATTTGACACCCATGTACAAGTATGTACAGCCTGTCACAATGATTGATACAGTATTACACTGGTGAACACATTAAGCATACCTGGACACTCCTCTGATATGGACACTGTGGCAATCGCCTCCACAATGTATGGTGCAATGGATGCTGGGCAGCTGCTCTGTGTTCCTGGATTCACCAGGAATTCCTCTGTGGCTGAGAGTGGTTGTTCCATTGTAGGCCCTCCCCCAATCAGCTGCCCTTCATCATGCAGCATTCTACATGTCTGTGGCCCGGTGTCGGACCTGCTCATAGGACCTGCTCTGCTGGCCAATCTGACTGACATCCCACACAAGGTCTGCCAACAATGCTGCCTGCTGTTCATGATTGTGCCTCCCCCCAGACAACAATATCTGATGATGCTGTCTGAGTCCATCCATTATTATCTCATTCTCAGCATCTGAGAAGGGGGAAAGTCTTCTGTGGTACATGGTTACTGAAAGACAACAACAGGAGAACACATTACAGGACCAGATACATGGACATCCACTATGTACAGATCCAGCATACCCATAATGGCCTGCACTATCCACTGCTCCCTCACATGTCATACCCCAGAGTCTGGCAACACTACATGTGTGGATACCACCAAGATAGTAGCAATACTGGGGTATGTCCCTGCATGCCATGACATTTTCTGCTGTATGTTCCTACACCCAGCACTGCAGTCTAATGTGGTGTGTACCCTATGGGCAAACTCCCACTAATATGTCATAAGGCCACTGCCAAGCAAATAGCAGTGTGCTATTACAACCACTGTATGGGGATAGTCCAACAACACCAGTGTGCCACAATGACAGAAAAAGATGCATACCTGCTGTAGTATATGTTCCCTGTAGGTATCATACCTCTCAACGATACAGATGTCTGCAGAATGTCAAGATGTTTTCCTGAAAGTTTTGGTCATTTTCACACAAAACTGTGGACTTCTGACAAATGGTTGGCCAATCATTGATGGCTGACGTCAGGAAATGAAGAGAGACATTTGAGTATCAGATGTCATACCCTTCAAACCACAGTTATGCTACTATATTTTCTGTTATTCTAGTCATTGTCTTATTTTGTACAAGCAATCTTTAAACAGTGTCCCTACTTTTAGGCCTTTGTCTCTCCATTACTTATGGCTTCGTCCAGATTTCTTGCTATAAAAGGTGGACAGGTACGTTAGGCATAGCTCTCAACCAAACAGGGACAATTGTCAGCAGAATCAGGGACATAGCCAGAGTACATCAGGGAGATTCGGAGACACTTTTAAAATGTTAGCGCTATTTATATGAGTCATACACAGAATAAGAGCTGGTGAATTGCTGTACATCATTTGATGTTACAGGAGTGTACACCCTTACTTATTGTCACTATGTATTACGTGTCATTCAGTAGCTTGCCTGCAACAGCCAACTGTTGTGGGAGGGATTAACAGGGACAGAACTATGATGTGATTGACAATCAGGGACAGTTCAAAGGCATGTCTGTAGGTGTAGGACAGCAGAGTATCAATGACATGTCATTGCCATAGATCTAAGACAGGCTTACTGTTATTATCTCTATTCCCCATACCTCCATCCTCCCATCTGCATTCTGTTATATGGAGAAATCAATTACATACCTGGTGGAGTGCTATACTCCTTTGTTGAAGTTTGCTTCTGGTAATCTTTTGGAAATATGCTCTCTGTGTGAGTTAAGTCTTATACAGACCTGTTTCCCATAACCAGCTGCTTGCCTTTTTTAGGTACTATTCATTAGCAGGTAATTGCCACTGCACCAATCTGTGGCTCAGATTGGCTATTTGCAGCCAAAACATCTGAATTGCACTATCATTATCCAATGACATGCCACCACAATGCAATATATAAGGCCTTCATGTAGACCAGGGCCCCATTCTTAGTTGTTAAGATGGACATTACTGAGTTGTGGAGACTACAGCATCACAGAGGGTAGGTACCATAACAGTCTACTGTAGATATTTATGCAGTATGTCCACAGTTTCACCTCATATGTGTGGTCAGTGTCCCCTGACATTGTGGTTATATGGCAGTTCACTGGCAAACATTGTGGGTTGAGGTCTGGAATGAAAGACACAGATTTGAGTGTCAGACTTCATACCCATCAGAATATATATGCTAATGTAATAGCTGTTATTTTATCAACTTACTATCTTTGTAGGAGCAAACTGTTAAGCATTTCCCTATCTCTGGGTCTTTGTACCCCCATTAAGTATGGCTGTGTCTGAATTCCTTGTTCTAGTGGGTTGGGAGGTATGGTAGGTCTGTAGCAGCTACCTTTACATACAGCTGTGTGTGCTACGCTACAGCCAAGAACACATAGGGGGAGTGTGAACACTTTGGAGGGTAACAATATGTATGTGTAACTGTGGCAGCTGTGGCAGCCCTGTTGTCACAGCAGAGCCAGGGTAAGGGTATGCTTTACAGTCCAATCGAGGCATGTGATTAAAGTATGTCTGTTATGCAACAGTACCAATAACAGAGTAGTAGACGACATATAGTTAGGCTATACAGATATGTACGGTGTGTCCCTACCTGCATGTCTTTGACTTGCAAAACTGGATAGCAGTTCATTAATTAGCAGTAACCTGTGCAGATAAAGACTGCATGACTCAGTCATTAATTGCTGTCTTCACAATAATGTAATTGATCTGCAATACAGAGCTGGATTTGAACTCAGGACTGCGTGTGGAAAAACATACTCCCTGCAAGGCATTTAACAGGCTGAGCTACTTGGTCACTGTTACAGCAGGTGTATTTGCAAGGTATATGTGCAGATATACAGGCTGTGGCACACATTGTATGCATCCATCAGTATGTGCATGGCTTTCTGTGGCTGTATTATTGCACCAGGGTCCCAGCTGAACATGTACTTTGCCATTGATGCCTTAGCAGATGTGTTTCTAGATGTTGCTGATAAAAGGGCATATTTACCTGCTATTACAGGCCTCTCTTGCATCCATTATAATGTCTTTGTCTGTCTAGTGGCATATTATTGCACCAGAGTCCAAGGTACAGTCCCATTTTTCCCATTAGTTTTTATTCCAGTTTGTGAGATGCAGTGTGGCATGCAGCTCCACTGAGACACACCTAATGACTGTAAATGGCAATCACTATGTTTTGATGAAAACACCTGTTTTAATTATGATCTGCATGATGTGGTGGGTTGATGCAGTGTGTTGTAGGTGTGATGAGCTTGGGTTCAAAACATAGCAGAGGTGTTTACTTTGTACATGTGTCTGAAAATGTTATGAATACATTTAAGCATTAAAGCTCTATTTAAGCTGAGTGAAATGCCATGCCACACAGCTCGATACAAATTCATGCTAAAAAAATATAAAGAAAAGAAAAAGGGGGTGATAGAAAAGTGATGAAATGAGGGCAAGCCAGGGAAAACATAGTGAAAGGCAGGAAGGGTGTATGAAAAAACATAGTTATCCATTTCTTGTACAGCAACAGCTGTGCACTTTGACATAATTTGTAGGTGAATTTGTACTCTCAAACCACAGAAAGAGGGGTGAGGACAACATAACTGTGTTATCAAGCCAGTTGGACAGAATTAATTATGTCCAGTGGACAAATGTGTGAAATGGGGAGATTTTTTTTTGGGGGGGGCAGATGCTCATTTTTTTAAGGTGAGAGTGGAATGTTTGGGGAAGGGATATAGGTATGTGTGGGGAGGTAAGTTGGGGAGAAAAGGAATAATTTGCAAACAGACAAGACAGACACAACAGCATACAGGGGTGATGGATGATACATGAGGTGGGTGAACACCTTGGATGGGGAGGATGTTGTGGAATCCAAGTTGCATGTGCCTCCAAATGGCAGCAGCGTAACTCACATCCCCACCCATGGGAATGATGGCACTGTTCCTTCACTGCCCCGAGAGTGGCTGTGCTGGAGGCTGGGTGGCAGGGTAAGGATCACCCACCAGATTCACCAGCATGCTCTCAATCTGGAGCAGGCAGCATTCATAGCTGTGATGAACAATCCTGCACACCATGACCGGCAGTTGATCCTGGGTGACACCGGCCCCGCCACCACCGGTCCCAGGGGGAGGCTGGGCTCCATCCCCTGAGGTGGTCCCACCCGACATAGTGGGTGATGCAGGGGCAGCGGAGGGGGCACCACTGGTCTGGGCCTCAGACGTGCTAGGATCCAGTGCCACAGCCAGTTGAGGCAAGGTAGGTTGTTCTGTCGGAACCAGCCTACCTTGATATGCTGTAGTAATGGAGATATAGCAATAAGTATAGGTTAGTTATGAAAAAAAAATTTTTAGTAATAACAGCATGGCAGAGGAGTGGTTTCAGCTCAGAATTTAGTAGTCTATAGGCCATTTTGGGCTAATTTCTATTTCTTTCATTTCCCTGTTATAAAAAACGCATTTGCATGGTTTTGCATGCTGGGCAACACCGGTTAGCTAGGGTTAGACTATTCCCGACTCCACAAAGTCTCCTCTTCAATTTTTCCCTTGAAACTAGACTCTTTTTCACCCTAAAGCACTCAAGCTAACAGTTCCTAGCCCAGCACTTGCTCAAAACTCATAGGAAGCACTAATAAACCCTAGCACTAGATCCCCCCACATGGTCCAGAAGAACAAGGCTATTTATTTGCCCCCACCAGTCTAACAGTAAACAGCTTACACTAACTATTCAGGCATGTCCAAATGTCAGCCCTAGATGTACTCTCCAGTCCAACTAGTGAATCTGGGCATCTTGAGGCAATGTTATATCTGCGTCATGTACACAAACAACCCTCTCCTCCTACCACCAGACATTAATATCTGTGAGAGATGCCCTTATACAGCCAAGCTGGAGGCAAAGCTCTCTCCATCCAAGACTGGTACAGACAGTCAAGAAGAGATGGTAATAATGAGCAACACAACACCTGCTGCACATAGACCCATTAAACCAGCACCTGCAAAACCCACACATAGAAACACAAAAACATACTTGGAGGTGCTAAATAAAATCTGCAAAAGCAACAGAGACCTCCAAAGCAGACATCCAAGCAACCACCACCCACAAACACACCCCATGATACACATACCCCACAAAATCAGTGTGCCACACAAACACAGTACTTAAGGCAAACCAACATACCCAATACACTAGTAATAAGTGACTCAATAGTCAGGCACACTGACGTCCCACTCAGTAGGCTGGACAAAGAGAAGGTTACTGTCAGCTGCTTGTCGGGTGCCAGAATCTGTCACATAACACAAGCACTCAGGTCACTCCAGAACAAGTACAAATACGACTCTGTCGTTGTCCATGTTGGTGTGAATAACCTGAGATGTACCTCCCTTGACTACAAGAGACATGGAAGAGCTCTCTGATCATGTAGCCCAAGCTGGTATGACTCTAGCCCTGAGTAGCATCCTGCGTTCACCAAGAATGATACCACAGTATAAGGAAAAAATTATCATCTTCACCAATTGGCTAAGTTTCTCCTGTCATTCAAAGGGGATCCAATATCTGTCTGCTTGGGATGACATGCTTGACAAGCCACGATGCTTTGCAAAAGATGGCTTGCATCTGTCACCCTTGGGCTTTTGAATACTGGCCAAGGCTCTTGACGCCCCTATAGTGCCTTTTTTAGGCAAGGTTCCAAGGACAAACCCACCTCCGTAAAAAGCACAAGTAACCAAAAACTGAGGGTAATGCTACTCAATGCCGGGAGTTTAAACCTCAAAATGCACTCACTCGAGGCACTCCTCAGTATGGAGAACATCAATATTTGTGCAGTGACCGAGACCTAGTTCAAGGCTCCAGAGAGCACCCCGGCACTACCAGGCTACAATTCATACCACACATTTCGGCCACACAACCCGGGCTGAAACCCAAAAGGCGGGGGTGTATCCATATTCATTAAGATAGGATAGATGCTCAGCATGATGCCTCTGAGATCATCCATGTGCAACTAACACTGGGCAAAACTGCATTCCAAATAGTAGCATTCATGACCAGGACCCCCACTCCTTGTTTCTAGAGACACTGGAAAAAATGAAGGTCCAAACAAACACCCTAATACTGGGCGATTTCAATTACTTGAACATTAATTGGGAAAATTACTCATGTAAAAATTCCCTTGCTCAACCCTTCCTGGAATTGATAAACTCCAATGCCTGGATCAACTTGTCAACACCCCCACCAGAGGTGGCAATATACTGGACCTGGTTATCACTAACATGGGTGACCGGTACTCCATACCTGAGGTCAACCTCTCATTGGTTAGATCAGACCATAAACTAATCACCCTAGATATCCACATCCCGCCACCACGCCCAGTCCAGGGAATCACCGTGAAAAATTTTTCAAAAGCAAACTTCACGTTACTTAAGACTGAGGTGGCAAAATTCATAATGCCCATGCAAAAAGATAAAGCAGTCATGAATGCTGAATCTTACACTAATGCACTCTATAAGCACCTACAGGATGGCATGCATCGTGTAATCCCAAACAAAAGCAAGACTCACTCCTCAAAAAAAAGGAAACCAGTCTGGTGGACCCCTGCTATAAACAAACTATACAACAGAAGGAGGACACTACTACAAAAAAGAGTAAAATCCCAAGATGGGAAGACCTCCCTGATCAGTACAAGTAAGAAGATAAGATCCTTCATAAAATCCTCCAAGGCAAGTTTCAAAAGAAAAATTGCCAAGGATTGCAAAGATAACTACAAAGCTTTCTTTAGCTATGTTAAGAATCTAAATGGCAAATCTCAGATCTGCTCTGAGCTACTGCAAAATGGCACAAAATATACTGAACCAACTGATATTGCCAACATCCTGGCAGATAGGTTCAGTGCAAACTTTACCTCCCTCTCACCTCCTAAAGGGCCCATAAACATACCAGAAGAATGCAGAGCCCCAGCAATCACAGACATACAGGTAAAGCTGGCTCTTTCCAAAGCCAAAAACACAGCATCCATGGGACCGGACGGCATCCAAGGCTGCATATTACATGAGCTCTAAAATGAACTAGCCCCATCACCTAAACACCATGTTCAATCATAGCCTCACAACAGGCTATCTACCCACAGATTGGTGCACAGCAATGGTCATCCCGGTCCATAAAGGTGAAGCCACCATGGACCCTGGGAACTATCGCCCAATAAGCTTGACAAGTCTGGTCTGCAAGGCCATGCAGCACATCATCTTGGAACTCATTAACAAAGACATTGGAAACCTCCAAAAACTGGACCCTACCCAGTTCGGCTTTGTTAAAGGCAGATCATGCCTCCTAACCCTAGTGGACTTCTTCGAGACAGTCACCAAGGTTATAGACGAGGGAAAGGTGGTCCACACAGCCTACTTAGACCTTGCAAAGGCCTTTGACACCATTCCCTTTTCAGGTGTCATAGACAAACTCATCAGCCTGAACATAAACCCCTACGTCACGAGATGGGTTGCCAACTGGCTCACGGACAGAACCCATACAGTGAGAGTTTCAGGCTCCAGGTCTAACTTCAAACCGGTAACAAGTGGGGTCCCCCAGGGCTCAGTCCTGGGACCTCTCCTGTTTGGTATATACTTCTCTGAGGTGCAGGCAAACACAGGTGGACTATGGCTGACCAAGTTTGCAGATGATTGCAAACTGGGCATCATGATCAAATCACCTTCTGACACAGACATCCTCCAAAAGGGTCTCACAGAGATGGATACCTGGGGTCAAAACCATGGCCTCAAGCTAAATGCCAAAAAAGTACACTGTCATCCCCTTTGGCAAAAACAAAGTACCTGTTAACTACCACATAGGTGGCAGCCCTCTTAATACAGAAAGTGTTATAAGGGATCTTGGGACCCTAGTGGATAGTAACCTCTACTTTGACAATCACTTCACCAAAGTGGTTAGAAGATCCTGCTATGTGGCCCACCTAATCACAAAAGGGTTTGTGTCTAGATCAAAGGAAGTCATTGTGCCCTTCTACTCATCACTCATTAGACCTATTATTGAGTACAACACCCCTTTCGAGATGTACCTCACAAGACACCTTCACCAGCTGGAGAGGCCACAGACGTACCTCACCAAGAGGATTACAGGCCTCAAACTGATGCCCTATGCAGCCCGACTAAAGAAACTCCAGCTATACTTAGTTGCATACCACCTACCCAGAAGTGATCTCTGCCTGACATACAAGGCTATGTCAAACCCAGAATTGATGGACATGCTCCACATAAAGAAAACCCAATCTACTCAAGCTACATGCTCTGGGGATCTAAACCTCACCACAACAATAAACAGGACATGCTGGAGGGATAGGGTCCTGTCCCGGAGACTTCCCATACTCTGGAACAAGATTCCAATCTACATTAGGCAGAGCTCCTCAATAGCACTCTTCAAGAGGAACCTTGATGAGTGAATGGGAAACAGAAAATGTGCCTCGGAATTCACTTCAGTGGCTCTCCTAGACAGAGGCTCGGGGAATTAATCTAAGAGGGTGGCAAAAGCCAACACATTCTGGCTAGGCTTACAAATGCCCCCCAGGCAGATAGCCTAGTACCTACCTATGAACCTATGATCCTATTGAAAATAACCCGATTACATAAAAAAATGCATATTATGTAACAGACCAATCCGTATGTTAATAGCATGCCAGTAACAGTTACAGCATAAGGCCAATAAAATAGGTACTTTAACAAGATATGTTAATATGCAGCCTTTATATTACATAACAATAGTAAAACACATGCCCCAAAATACAGTTAATGTAGCAACATATATTAATAGTAAACTATAACCAATGAATAACAATTATAAATAAATGAAGATAAGGTTTGGGGAGAGAGAAAAATGGTCCATTAGTGACATTGCAGGTTATTTCACTGACAACAGTACTACTATCTACTCTATAAGTCTGTATTTTCTTTATGTGTACAGTGACGACAAGTCTCCTATAGCTGACACTATATTGTGTATATATATATATTTGCATGGGACACTATGGGCCAAGTATTAACAACTGCGGGTACACAACTACACAAAACACTTGCACTTCAGGTTGCCTTGTATAACTACCAAGGTTTTCTGTGGACTGATTTGGTGATACTTTGCAATCCAGGTAATCATATCCATAGTAATCCTGTGACTAACGGATTGTGTGATATTAATTACAGAACGTGAAATTGTAACACTTGAGAGAGGTGTATGTATACAGTACAGACACTATAAAGCTGTCATGGCATGAATGGCAGGTATGAGAGTAGAACCTAATAGCAGTGAATGAGGGGACATCTGTATAGAATGCATTAACTGACATTTCAGTCATACAGCCACACTGGGATTACACATTTTATTTCTGACTGAACATTGCTGATGGATACATTCTTGGTAACTATTTTAACAGTCTGTGACATTTAAACACACAATTATCTTCCCATAATATGGGCTACCTCACCCATTTACCCGTAGTTCCTGTGAGGAGAGAGACTGTGAGCATTACATGACTACTACTGTAATATTTACTGCTACATACCACTGGATTCGAACCCTGGACTGTGTGTGGCAAAATGTACTATACAGAGTGAATTTAACAAATTAAGCTACTGAGTCACTACTGTTTACTAACTGACTGATATTTGCCTAGAGTTCATCTGGAACCAAAATATGATCTGGTAGCATACCTCTCAACCTCTTAGGGCAAGAAATCTGGACAAACACATACATAAAGGTGTGACAGAGGCCCAGAAATAGGGACAAAAATAAATTTGTAAATATTGCTCTTACAAACTTAGAAAGTTGATAGAATAACACATTTTGCATTAACATGGATTTTCTGAAAGGTATAAAGTCTGAAACTCAAATGTCTGTCATTATTTTCTAACTTCACTCTTTAATGACTTGCCACTGATTTGCCAGAAAAACATAATTTTATGAAAAATGGACCAAAAATATGAGACAAAAATCTGGACATTCTGCAAAAATCTGTACAGCTGAGAGGTTTGCCTGGCAGTACTAGTACAGAGTTATACTAGGCTAAAGTGACAGTAGAACACACATGCATGAAATACAAGCATAACGCAGACAGTAGGTAAGCTATATTTCAGTATCAATAATGCTGGTGTACACATTTTATTGTTAGTGGTTTGACATATCTGTGAAGTCAACAAACAATATCAGCTCATGGAGAAGGCTGCCTCACCTGTATACCTTTATTACCTGATGTCTGTGGATAACAGAGCATTATGTGACCAATATTGACCTAGAGACAGTCTTGGACAGTACTGTATGAGTTAACCAATACATTTTGCAGCCATTAGATTTGTATTCTACAGTTACTACAGTGTTATACTTGACTGCATAACCTTATCTTACAGCCTCAAGCTCTACTGCAATGGTTACAAGATAATCCTGATGTACACCATTTTCCTTGGTGTTATTAGTATTGTTTCATGTTTTTATTGAACTACAGCTGGTATCATTCATTTATTGCACTATAGCTCTAATTCCACATTTCTTGCACTACAGACTTTATTGTGTATACTTTATTGCACTTATTGGTATTGTTTCATGTTTTTATTGCACTATAGTTGGCATTATTCACCCATTGCACTACAACATTAATTCCACATTTATTGCACTACAGACTTTACTATATATACCTTATTGCAGTTAATGCTTTACTCTTTCTTGCTTATTTCACTACAGTTGGCACAATACATCCATACTCACCACACTCACGGCACAACCTGGCCAAATGACTGGTATCTGACTGAACATTGTGAGCCTTATTAGCTGCAGCTGTTGGGAGAGAAGCACACCATTATGTATACCAGTTTTGCAGACATACAGATTTCAGTTAGTTAAGAGAATAGAAGAGATATTTACATACTTGTGGGGCATTCCCATCCCTTGCTTCTTGGACCCAGGTGTCCAAGGTCCCCCACTTTTGCCTTTTCAGGTCGTGATGGTGGTGACGACACTGCTCACCTGTGCAGGGGATACCAGTAACACTGGTGAGTTCTCTGGCAAACCAGTCCCAGGCCTCCACCTTACACTCTGAGCCCTGAAATCTGCCCTGCAGCAGCCTTTCATCATGGTTTTTGACATGGATCACAACCAAGACCCTGGACTCCAGAATGCCCCAACACTGCACCCAACAGCATGTACCTTCACTGACACCACTAGCCATTCCTTCAGTTGATCGAACGCCAATGGATTCTGCTGTATTCCTATTTGGCTTAATATAGCCTGTGTTCCTGCCCTTACATGTCATTGGGCAACATTCAAAAAAGTGCCACATCGCTTAGCAGCACGCAAAGAAGGTAAGCAGTGCACAAACATTGGCAGCCATTACCATGTTTATGCAGTACTTAGCAGGTTTAAGCACATTTGAGCAGACCTCAGCAGTGAGCAGCAAGGCCATATTTTAAAATTGTGTGCATAATGTGTCTAACAAAAATTCACAGCTGCTGTCCCTTCCATGTATTTAAACCCTGGACCTACTACACATGAAGCCATTACCCTACTCATTTAGCTATGTGGATATTAAGGATTCTAGTATAGCTTCACATATACCACTAAACTACCTGTTAGCAGTGTTGGGCACCATGGTCCTTCACACTGTGCAAACATGCTTAAACACACTTATACATGCTTAAATATATTAGGAAATAATTAATTAATTACATTCGGTTTCTATTTTTAGATGTCTGGCAGGTGTTAGCTGTCTATCATCTGTGAGCACAGCTTGGCATTGCTGCGCTCTGCACCACACCGAGCAAACATGCATTTACTTTGAAAAAAAAGAAAGAAAAAACAATTTTAAATTAAAATGAACACAGGACATTATGAGACATTGTATCATTTGCACATACAACACTACACACACTGGACTACATTGCTAAAGTGGTGGGGACCATTGCAGGGAGTCTAAAACTCATCTGCAGCCGCGGTAAGCCACCACACCTCTCCCTACACTGATTCCATAACCCTGTTCCTTGGCTGTCCCTCAGCAATATGTCATCATTAATATGCGTGGTGCGCTGTCGAGTGGGATCCATGGCCACAGACATGGATACATTCCATGTAGGCTCTGCATGGTGCCTACACAGATTTCATTAAATCTTGGGGATAGTTTGGAGCATCATTTAATTTAAGAGGTAAACAGATGGTGGAAAACAAATTCAGAATCAAAGAAACTTAAAACTAAGTGATTATTCTTTGTTGGCACTGACGAACGTCATGAACCGCATTACTTGAAGTAACTGAGAATCTTCCTGTCAATAATCTTACTAGCAGTTACGAAACCTGCCTGAGAAAGAGACAAATAAATGTGAGTATGAAACTTAAATGTTAAATTTCATATGTAATACAGCAATAATATATTAGAACTAAGACATATAACTAACTTTATTTTCTTAACATCTATTAAATATTTGTTACATTATACAGTCTATTAAAAAGCTAAAAGGTGCAATCACAATCCAATTATAAGTTTTAGAACAGGTATCAGAAATAATAAAAGCGTTTTAATTGTGTATAGTATTAAATATGTAATATTCATAACTAGGAAATAATTTGTTCTAAGCTATTTTAATTATTTTTTCAATATGCTACTAATGTGATTCTCATGGTGTAACCTAGTCATTGAAGGAGTGATGCTAAATTCTGATGTATCTGCTGCCATGTTCATATGAAAAAGTTCTAATTCTGCAATTATTTTTCTATTAGTTGTTCCTATAAAACTTCTTCCACAAATGCCAAGATATCATCATCTCTTCCAGTTGGTCTACAGCAATAGAAGGAGGTGAACCTCAGTAAATCTGACACTGACTTAGTGTCTTTAAATCATGTTTGCACCTGTGAAATAGACATCTATATTTTCAATGTAAAAAAGGCAATGAGATTACCTTTTTTTTAATCTTCTCGCATTTTGGAAGTCAATCCATACCTCAGTTTTTTCAGGTGCATTTTGTACTGATCTAAAATAGATACTCGGTGGGGGGTTCAGAAAGTTTCCTGTTCAGTATCTCTACACCCTCAGATGATATGTGCAAGCCATCCATCCCCTGCAAAGCAGTCAGGTTAGTCAGACATTTCACTGCAGATTAACAGGCACTGAATTCCTTACTTATTGCACCAGATTTGTAGCCACAATCTGAATTAGATGCCATCTGTCAAGCTAAGATTTGGACTGGACTGGATACTTGGATGTAATTTCTCTCACAAACGTTATTAATATGCAGTTAAGCAACGGATGGCATCAGCATGTTAACCATGCATGGAACTCTATGAACATGCTTCCTTACTTCCATGTGAAGAAAATCTGTGGCACTCTTATTCTGAATTCACTGTCTTCCCTCCCTATGAACCACTATGAGCAAGGACTATTCAACATGTTATCAGAGGAAAACTCAATAGTATAAATTGCATCCAGGAACTAATCATTGCAAATGGAAAACAATTTGAGTACATTACAGCAAAGCAAAATACAATTATCGTGTAACCAAACCATTCTCATAAAATCCTTAAGGAAATAGCATTTATTCATTCAACTAATAATAACAGATAAAATAATCTTTGCTTAATTAAAACTCATCTCCCCCCATGAAATAGCATAGCACTGATTGAAAGTCCATCAGCTAATAAAGACAGCCTTAATGAATTAAGAACTCATCTCCCACTTCCCATAAAACATATAGCATTCATTGAACGTCTTCTCCACTATTAAAGTGGCATTCATTGAAAGTACAAGTCCAATCAGTAAAAATAATCATCAGTTAATAATAGAAAAAAAATCCCCCCTAAAACAGCCAACAAAGTCACTATCTGCCCTATATAGCAACAGCAATTCCCAGTATTGGCAGCAATGGCAGAAGGACACCCCTCAATGTTGCCTC
Organism: Protopterus annectens; assembly: GCF_019279795.1. Lineage (NCBI taxonomy): Eukaryota > Metazoa > Chordata > Ceratodontiformes > Protopteridae > Protopterus > Protopterus annectens. The sequence goes on from NC_056744.1 coordinate 1,585,706,703, forward strand.
TTTACCATTCTTTACAAACAGTACTCACTTCTCCTCAGACAAAAAAGACAATGTGAATTAATATGCATTTTTCTGAAGAAGTCTATTATAATTCTGATTATTGCCATTATTTATTAAATGTAATTCACCACATGTTTCTACAAAAAGGTAATTGCTTAAAAAAAGCCACTAAGCCAAACTATACTTATGCATTTTATCTGTATTACATTTTAATTTAACACATCTACCAGTCCATTCCCCATCCATTATACCTCTTAACTGTCCCAGATTTTTACCTCACATTTTCAGTTGTTTCTCTTAAAATTTGTGGTTTTCTAGCAAACCACTGGTGATTGAAGTCACTAAATAATGACAACCATTTGCTAGTGTTCAAAAATGTTGTAACACAGCGTGTTATTCTAGCAACTTTCTATATTTTTAAGAGCAATATTTAAAATCTGTCCTATTTTTTGGTCTTTGCTCCATTACCTTTAATAATTGAAGTCACTAAATAATGACATTTGAGTTTCAGACTTTCTGTCCCACAGAAAATGCATTAAAACAAAATAAAACTGTTATTCAAGCAGTTTTCTAAGTTTATAAGTGTAATATTTAAAATCTGTCCATATTTTTGGCCTTTGTCCCATCACCATTATGTGAAGTCACTAAACAATGGCAGACATTTGAGCTTCACACTTCCTCCTTCAGAAAATGCTTTTTAAGAAAGCACTGTAACTTTCTCTTTCTTACAAGTTTATAAGAGTAATATTTAAAATCCATGTCTGTGTTTTGGCCTTTAAACTGTTGTCCACTGCACTCCCATTGCCCATTAGACAAATGGCTAGAAGAGAAGAAGCAGTTTGCAGTTATTAACTATATCACATACTGCCTGTCCAGGCAGGTCCCAGCCCTAAGTAAAAAAAGCAGTTTTGTTTGCATTTCGGCTTTTCAGTTCTCAGGTTCAGGTGAGCAGTGACCAAGTTATCCTAATTTTCTACCAACAAATTAAAAAAATAAGAATAAAGCTATTACCTAGTACATCCACAGTGAGTGGTCAACCAAATAAGCCAAACTAAATAAGTAAATCGCTCACTGTGAGCACCAAAGATAAAGCCCTAGAACTGCCTTCTCTGGACCACACCCTTTACTTGCACAACCAATCATATGTCCTTTCAGTGATGAACATGCGTTATGATGCAAATGGGGCAAGAGGCATGCTGGAGTGTCTCAGACATCCACTGATTTCCATTAACATCTGTTTTCCTTAAAGGAAAATAAAATAAATTATAAACAAAAAAATATTTAATTATTCAGCGTGGATTGCACTCTAGACAAGGCAGCCCCCAGGTCAATTGCCACACTCTCCCTACCCTTGCTGCATTACTGGTTGCAGTCACTTGATCTTCACAGAGACCTGGAAAGTATGTCCTTCAGACTGAGAAAAATGCTTTAAACACACACTAATTGCCCAGTACTGATTGATCATTTAGTGCAATGGTGATAAAATGTAATTCAGAGACAGGTATGGCCACAATGAAAATGACCTCATTATCAGTTGATTAGCACACCTGTAAGCTGCACGCTGTCATACTGACTGTGCTAGTATTTTCTCTGGCAGCCTATGCATCCCATTAGGAAAGGTAACCCCTACACACACACACACACACACACACACACACACACACACACACACACACACACACACACACACACACACACATGCACACACAAAAACAAATACCCCCCCCCCAAGCCAATTGCACTCATGGAAAAGATTGAGTCATTCCACTCCCACGTACATGCACTCCAGCATACACACACACACACACTCACACACACACACACACACACACACACACACACACACACACACACACACACACACACAGACACACACACACGTGCACACACTAAAACAACCAAGCCCCCCCTCAAGTCAATCACACGCATGGAAAGATTCAGTCATTCCACTCCCACATAGGAGCAATCCAACATGCACACACGCACACACATACACAGTCATGCAGCTTCATTTGTGCCCCTACAGACTTTGCACATTCATGTCCACACAGTAACACAGGCGAACATACACCTCACCCCCACATTTTCACTGAATGTAACTGCACCAGATTATTCTTATAGGAGTGAATGGGTGATTGCTGTATTTTTACAGTGCTCAGGTTTCCTCCTGGAGTAAAATTTTACTCATCTGAGTCATGATTCATTTAAGTCTATTGATTCACCCATCACAAGTATATTGCTGGCCTGCCTGACTGATGCATGCTTCTGGTTGGTTTTGCTTCCAGGCTAGGCTCAGTAGAATTCCTACTCAATGTTTTGTGTATTCTTTGATCCTATGTAATGCCCCAGCATGAAGGATGTGTATCTGCTGCACGAGGGGCTTTGTATCCACATTTTGGACTGTATATTTTTAAGTTCAATCGTGATTAAAGTTACTGAGAGCTGACTATATTCTAGAGAATCTAATTGGTGATAGCTTGAAGTCTGAGCATGTGTTCTTGAGTATGTACTTGTCTGGGGTGCTGTCTGCTGACAGTTTGTAGCCACTAACACCTCTCAGATGTTAAGAGAAGGGACAAAAAGTAGACTGTTTTCAATAAGTGTGCTACTTGGTGTTCTTCACTTTTTAAAGGTAATTTCACATACAGGCCGAATACCTCTATCTGTTCTTAGTCTGGAATGTGAGAAAATGATGATAAGGCTTACCATGAATCTGACATATTGGGGTTATTTGTACAGACTGTTAACTAGTAAATTCCCTTAGAAAAATGAATGATTTTTGTATTAGTTTATTATAACTAAAGTCTGTCCTTTGATTTCTTAAGAAAGTTAATTACCCTTTAACACTTGCATTTTCGGTCAACTATTAAGAAAAAAGCTATGTTTTGAAATTTTCATTTAGATAAGCTGTTTAGTTTACATTAAGGTAATTTTTTACTCTAGATTTTGTGGTAGTCTGTTACAAGAAGAGCTCCAAAGGAATTTCTCCAGCATTTTTGACTGGTCTTACCAATATGCCCTCAAAATCAGCATTACAAAGTATGTTTTCATTGGAATGCTTCCCTATAAAAAGCTATGCACAATCATGCATAAAACTGTCACTTTATCAGAACTGATGAAGAAAACACTACCCATACAACATACCTACAATGTCTGAAATAAGTATTTTTGCAGGGGAAAAGCACCCCTGCACCCCCACGTGAGGGAGAGCTCCCATTCCCTTTAACTTCCCCTTAACTTATACATATTATAACATAGAGTTCCATGATGAAGGCCCTGAATGGAAAAGGAAAACACTTACTCAAAATGCCGACCTCTCCTAAAGCCACCTTATAAAAATGTGGCAGCCAAAAGGCAGTTGGAGAACACAGTGCTGTCAGAATTAATAGTTAGGAATGCAATACTTAAATTATATTCCTCACTTTTGGTCTATAAGTGAAAACAAGTTGGCTCAATATTTATTTTTCTCCTTTCCAAACTAATTGTCCTATGTTCAAATTAAGCTAAGAGTTAAAATAACTGGTATGCACCCAGTTACTTACTGTACAACTAAAAACAAATTTATATATCTTAATAAGTATACATTAATCAAAAGTCCAGTACTGAGTTATTAAGGCAGAATAAGTCGCTTACATTACTTTAGTGTAGCTCAAAGTCAGGAAGGTCAAATACCATTTGCAAGTCGAAAATAGCTCTTTTTATAATTGGAACTCTGTGATGGCAAAGTTCCCTTTAAGGGTCTTTGGTCTTTGATGCGCAGTCCTACGTTCTGTGTTCAGTCTCTCTCTAGAGAGTCTGGAAAAACTGAAGATAATTATTTCTGAAATCTGCAGTGGTCTCATTGGACAAATGTTCATTTAATTGAGAGACAGAACTTGGTAGATTTCCTTCCTTAGCAAGTCTCTTTACTGCAAATAGATCTCATTTTCCCCTGCAGATGACCAGGATTGTTGGAACTGAAAAGATGAAATATACCAACTTCAGTCTCTTAACCTGGAGTGTGGCCATATAGCAGCCCTCTGTGGTCTATGTGATGAACAATATTGTTGAAACCTACTTTATATATACCTAGGTATGTGGGCGGCCACGGTGGTGCAGTGGTTAGCGTTGCCGCCTCACAGCAAGAGGTTCTCCGGTTTGATTCTCAGCTGGGGTGCCTTCTGTTTGGAGTCTGCATGTCCCTCCTGTGGTCACGTGGGTTTCCTCTTGGTGCTCCTGCTTCCTCCCACATCCCAAAGACATGCTGTAGGTGTATTGGACACTCTAAATTGGCCCTAGGTGTGAGTGTGTGCCTTCTGTGGAAGGTTGGCCACCGGGCTGGCAACTCGACACCGTAACACTCCACTGCCAATCATGAGCAGACAGATGATCCACTGTGGTGACCTCTAACCGGGAAAAAGCCAGAAGAAGAAGGTTCATAGGTATATACTAGGCTAACAACCACTAGAGATTTTATAAGCCTAGCCGTGCAATCCAACCCAATTATGTCCCTAGGTATCATGGGCATTTATTAAAGGGGGGTATGCTAGTTAGGAAGTTTTTAGAGGTTCCCTGTTTTGATGTTGTTTATCAAGTTTGTCTGACTGTCTAGTCAAAAAACCCTTTCCAGCAGATGCCCAGGTTGAAAATCTCCAACATATTACAAACATTTTTAAACAAACATTCACTAATATACGTGACCAGAAATTACACATACATTTGCTAATTAGATTACTTTCATATGAAGTAAAGAAAACTATTACAGTATAAAATATTCTTTGCATTTGGTAGATGTTGAACATTGAACATTTGAGGTGTACTAGTGGGTTTGTCATATAGATAATAGATCTTGTGATTAGTGATTAGAAATTCAAAGCAATGGAAGTGCGGGAAGAACCTGGGTATGACAGAACGTGTTGATACTGTAGTTAAGAGGCGGGGTGCAAAGAAGGTTCAGAGACAATTTCTATAGTTATCATAAGGTTTAAATTAGAATCAAAGAGGTGGGGGATGAGTGGTGCCACAAAAGTATGATGTATATAGATCAGATATGCTAGTAAAACTATTTATGTTTTGGTAAAGACTGGTTGTGAGGTAAAAAATTCTGAATTAAGAGAAATAGTTTGATGATAGGGCAAGCTGAAGACAACAGTGACATGTTTCCATTGATTTGATAGGTGTTTCAGTGGTAGTTGAAGGTGGTTCATAGGTGTGTACTAGGCTAATGACCACAAAGGCCTTTTTAAGCCTAGCCATGCATCATAAATCTCTGACTAGTTATGATACCCTTGATAAGTGTAAGCAACGAATCGGGAGATGAACCATTTACAGGCTGCCTGTGTCCTTTAGAGACACACATGCCAAACCTGAGATGAATTTCCTGTTCCCCAAGTTACACTTGAAATAGGTTAGGGAGGAACTCTGCTCCCTGTGGATGGGGAGCCTGATCCAGAGAAGGAGCAGTCTCTGAGATACATACATGCCTCTCCAGTAGGCCCTATTTATACCACAGGCAAGGTTTACGTCTTTTGAACAGGTAATTCTTCTGCTGTTTGTTTTGCAGACATCCAAGAAAACCATCAGGTTGTGGTCTGACAATGCTGTGTATGCCAGGCATAGATCTCCCCTCAATATTCTGTAGTAGACAGAATACAGGAATAGGGCCTTTTCGGTGGTCACATAGGACATGTTACTTACACCCTGTATTCTTTTAGTGAGGAACCTTTGTGGAGATTCCAACTGTTGGATGTGCCTGGTTAGGTACATACCAAAGGGGGCATTGTACTCAATAATAGGTGTGATGAATGCTAAATTCAGTGGAACAATGACCTCCTTGGAGCTAGATGCCATACCTTTGTTTATAAGTTGCATGACATAGAATGACTTCCTCACTGCTGTAGACACATGATAACCAAAGGCTAGATTACTGTCTATGTGTGCCCCTAAGTCTCTGACTTCTCAGTCAACTCTTGGTGTGTGTTGTCAAAATGATAGCTACTAGGGGTGGATGACTTTCTGAAGTATACTATTATGCATTTTTTCACATTTAGTTTTAGTCCATGGCTCTGACACCATTTATTTGTCGGTGTCAGCCCTTTCAGAACATTTGTGTCAGGATGCCTGTTTCTGTTCTCCATTCATAAAGCATGAAGCCTGTTTGGAGGCTACAGGTAAATAGCAATTCCATGGGCCTCACTGGTCATGTTTCATTCTATTTAGAAGGCATGCTGGGATATAGTCTGGGCCCATTCATGCAGTGTTCTTGCCTTAGGGAGAGCATTAAGAGATTGTTCCCTAGTGACAGAAGGAGTTATATTTTATGGTATTTGTGGTAAAGTTGTAGCAGAATTTGTTGGCCATTAGGTTTGCTATATCTTCTGGATCTGTATAGGTGGCTCCATTAACAGTGAGCTCAGCACACAATTGTGTACTGCCTTTGAGGTTGCAGACATAACTAAGGAATGCCTTGTGATTGTCCTTTGCCTGGGAGGCCAAATATACTTCAAATACGGCTTTGGTAGACTTTATTTGTCATCTGACATGTTTGTTAGTTTAAAAATCCAAAAATAAGCAGGAAACCTGGTATTGATGTGAACACTAATCCAAAACAAAAGAAACAAACACTAGCAGCCAAATAAACTTGGAACTTCAATAACAAAACAAAAACTTGCAGCTAAAAACAGTCATGGTTTAGCACGTTTGTCATATAAATGACATCATCAGAACCATGAAACAGGAAGTAAAAACAATCTTTAAAGAAAATTCATAAACACCCCCCCAAAACACCCAGTCAGATGTCAGGAACCACTAAAACCCAGGAAAATCTTAAAGAGACAGTAAATACAGAATGAATAACACTATTTACAACTTGGAAGCTCCCATTTTAAGTTCACTGATAATAGAAATGTCATCATTAATCCCTGGCAAATATGTGGCATCTAGTCTAAGGTGCCACAACATTTCACAGTGCAATAATTTCTTCTTCCACTCTCCTGTTTAGCAGCTGCTTGTACTTGTTCCAAAACAAAAAACTTGAATCTTTTAAAACTTAGACAAGATAGGGAATGCCTAACAAGAGCACTCTTGCTATCAGCCTTCTATATACTATAAACATGCTGTTAGACTTTTTTATTGAAGGCATTGTTGATTTTACCTACATAAAACACTTGACACTGGGTACAAACTGCAATGTATACCAACCTTTCAGAATACCAATAAGACTTGCCCTGTTTTACATGTTTCATGATAATGTCCTCTAAGGGACCCATATAATTGTTCTCAGCGTAACAGCATTGAGGACATCTCCCACATTTCACTGTCACCGATATTCTGGAAACAAGGTCAAGACAAGGTCTCTCCAATAAATTTTTGATGTTGTGCTTCCTTTTTATATGTAAATGTGGGCTGCTTATTTACCAAGTGCTAAGTCCCTTTGTCACAGGAAACAGCATGCCAATTCTTGCAAATGACCTGCTCAATATTCTTAACATCCAGGAAATACTAAAGGATCATGTGCTTTTGATCAGTGAATTTATTAATATCCTTCTGGTTAAACCTGGTAGAATTCACCAAGCCACCCTTTGTAATAGCTGCAAACCTCTCTGCACTCCCTTCCCATACCTCAGCATGAAGATTGTCCAAAAGGGGCAGGGGGTATCCTCATCTAAAAACATGTTCTTAAGAACTGAGAATTCATCTAGACAAGTGGCATCATCAGAAGTCAGTCTTGAAACTCTAATGAACTGACATTTCACAATTCTTTTCCTTTGCTGGAAAGGATGGCAAACTGTGAAGGACAAAAATGAATTGCAGGAGGTAGGCTTCATGTACACCCGGGTTTCTAAACAACCATAACTTGTCCTTTGGCTATCAATATCCAAAACATTGATCTGCTGTGAATCAAAATGGCAAATAAACTTCAAAACATTAGTACTGGACCCCATCACCTCCACTAATGCCAAAAATCATTGGTGATGCCCTGCCACATGAATAATAAATCATCCAAATATCTGAAGTAACCCAGACAACCACTAAATAATGGCATCTTAAAAATGTGTCAAGTTCCCACTTGATGTGGATGGAATTTGCAAAAATGAGGGCACATGCAGCTCCCATCACTACTCCTGTAAGTTGTTTATAATACTCACCTCCAAAGGTTGTGAAGTTGTTAACATGATGTCCATAAAATCCTGCACAAGTACTTGATCTTGCTCTGAAAGGCCCCCAGCTCTCTGAATGATTTATCCAAACCATTCTACCCCCTCATCGTGGGTATAACTGAAAATAGGCTTTGTACATCACAAGTAGCAAATAAAGAAATACTATCAACATTGATGTGATGTAATTTGTAAATCAGGTCACAGGAAGTTTACCCCAAGCCTCCTGCCACAGGTACTAATGCACATGTCATCACTTACTGTGTTTTTGATGGAAAATATCAGCTTCACGAAGCGAGCCATGATGGAGAGGTCCTTTTAGGGGATACCCCCCCCCTTGGAGATTATAGAGGCTTGGAAAAAAAAAATTACCAACTGCACCAACCCCAGACCAGCAAACGGGGTGGAAACAAGTGAGGAAAAGGAGCAACCAGAAAGGTGGATTTCACCACCAGAAGTGGTAAACACAGTGGAGAAACAGAGTAGATTGGAGGACCACAACAATAGTCAAAGTACTGTAAGAATAACTTCCTTTTTTGGTTTTAATATCTATAAATATACTGATTTTCCTATTGGGCAAGTGCACCATTCACTGTTTTTGAAGGGATTTAATTTATCCCTTCAAGAAGAGTGAATTTGGAGCACACTTTATTGGATCTGAAGCTCTTCACTTGGAATATGAATTTCCAGGTGTTGTTTGGTGACAAGGGTGTATTACAAACTGAGGCTAATCCATTCAAAATGAAAAGTTTAACCAGTCCCCCTTACACCCCACTATCAACATATTTGAAAAGATTTGTGAGAAAGAGATTTGAGAGCTTCTCAGTTCCACCTGTAACAAGCAGTTATATAATCTCTCTTCATCAGACAGGGAAAGCTTAAAAGCCATCACAAATAAAGAAATAAAATGTATAAAGTCGACAAAGTTGGTTACTTAGGGAGTATGGCATACCTGGATGTTGTGGGGCATGTGTGCAATCTACTAGGAGACAACCAAACTTATAGTGTAGTCTCCCTTAATGAAATATCTATTGCATATAGAAGTATCAGGATTACTCTTGATGAATTGCAGTTATTTGACAACATTGCAAACAAACTATATGAGTTTCTTTCCATGACCAGTCCAGTGGTTCTTAAAATTTTTGGAATCCCAAAAGTGCATTTGAATGTTGAGGATCCTCCTTTAATGCCCATAGTGGCCACAGGTGCCTCTGTTACAGAATCACTGATAAAGTTTATAGATCAGAAACTGAAGAACATGTTTCACTCATTCTTGCATATTATTAGGAACTCCTGGGACCTGTAGAACAAATTACATCACATCAATATTGATAATATTTCTTTATTTGCTACCTGTGATATACAAAGCCTATTTTCAGTTATCCCCCACGATGAGGGGTTAGAATGGTTTGGAGAAATCATTCAGAGGGTTGGGGGCCTTTCAGAGCAAGATCAAGTACTTGTGCAGGACTTTATGGACATCTTGTTGAACAATAACTTCATGACCTTTGGAGGTGAGTATTATAAACAACTTAACAGAAGTAGTGATGGGGTTGCATGTGCCCTCATTTTTGCAAATGTCATCCTCCTCAACTGGGAACTTGACATTCTTTTTAAGGTGCCATTATTTAGTGATTGTCTGGCTTAATTCAGACACAATTTATTATTTGTGTGAAAAGGCACCACTAATGATTTTTTGGGCATTAGTGCAGGTGATGGGGTCCAGTACGAATTTTTTGAAGTTTACTTGCCATTTGAATGTGCAGTGGCTCAACTTTTTGGATATTAATAGCCAAAGGACAAGTTATGGTTATTTAGAAACCCAGGTATACAGGAAGCCTACCTATTGCAATTTGTTTTTGTCCTTCACAAGTTGTCATCCATTCCATCAAAGGAAAGGAATTGTGAATAGTCAATTCATCAGAATTTCAAGACTTCCAATGATGTCACTTGTCTAGATGAATTTTCAGTCCTTAAGAACATATTTTCACACCGAGGATACCCCATGTCCAAGTGCATGGTGCTTCAATATTCCCTGGATGTTAAGAATATTGACCAGATTATTTGCAAGAACTGGCTTGTTCTTTCCTGTGCAGAGACCCAGCAGTTGGTTAATAACCAGGGCACATGTACATACAAAAGAAAGCCCAGCATCTAAACTTTATTGCAGAGACCTTGTCTTGATTTATTTTTATTTATTTTATTTAACATTTGTTGACCGGGAAAGTCTGACTAGGTTCCACAGAGCCTGTTTTCAGTGGCTGCTTGTGTTGAGGTGGGTGTTATTTTGAGTGCATTTGGGACTGCTGAGGGTATTTGTTATGTATACTTCATCTAGGAGGTCTTTGGAGTTTAGGAAGGTTACATTTAAGTACCTCAGCATATGTGGGTCTATGTCTCTGTTTTGAACTGTGGCTGATGGGTGCAGAGGGTGTACTACTAGCAACCTTATTGACATCAGGAGTGCTTTTATGTGAGAGCTTTGCCTCCAGTGACATTGTGTAAATACATCTCTCACATACCAAATCAGTTTGTTTGAGAATGAACTGGTTGTCAGTAAACATGAGGCAATTTCTACATAGGATCTTATGAGGTTACTAGGCTGATGGCCCTGGGGTCTTACAATCCTAGGCAAGAGTTTAACTCCAAAAAGGAAACCTCAGTCAGCACCTGTCACCCCTGTCTATGATCTTTCGATGTGGCAATATAGACCCATTTCTGTAGCCTTTCCAGTTGGTGCAGGTGTTTGGAGGGGTACATACCAAACAGGTCATTATACCCAATTATTAGCCTAATGAGGGAGGAGTACAGAGATGTAATAATCTCCTTTTTTCTGGATACAATCCCTTTACTTATGAGATGAAACAAGTAAAAGGCTTTTCTGACCACTGCTGCTACATGATAGTCGAATGTGAGATTGTTGTCAACTTGTGTACCCAAGTCTCTCACCACAGTTTGTGTGCTTAAAGGGTTGCTGTTGATGTGGTAATCAGTAGGGGCCATTTTTTTTCAAATGAAACCCTCTTGCACTATGTTAACATCATTTGGGGAATCAATGACAGCACCCAACTTACAATCGTCCACAAACTTGTTCAGCCACAGGCCTTTTGTCTTTGCCTGGACCTCTGAGAAGTAGATGCCAAACAGTATGGGCACCAGGACTGATCCCAGGGGAGCACCACTAGTGACAGGTCTGCTGTCAGAGGTGGAGGCACCTATTTTGACCCTGTGGGTTCTATCAGTGAGCCAGTTGGCCATCCACCTGATAAGATAGAGATTGACGCCAAGTTGCTTTAGCTTTTAGATGATTCCCAAGTGGGGGATTGTGTCAAAGGCTTTGGCCAATTCAAGATAAGCTGTATGTACTGACTTTCCCTCATCCAGGGCCTTGGTGAGAGTCTCAAAGAAGTCAACCAGGTTCAACAGGCAAGATCTGCCCTTGATGAAGTTGAGCAGGGTGGGGTCAAGTACTTGGAGATTGCCTATGTCCTTGTTTTGGAGAGCCATAGTAATACACTCTATGCCTTTACAGATCAGACTTGTCAAGCTAATCGGGTGATAGTTTCCAGGGTGATAGTTTCCAGGATCAGTAGTGGCACCACCTTTGTGCAAGAGGATGACAATGGCAGTTCTCCACTCTGCTGGAGTGAAGCCTGTACATAGGCTGTGATAGAATAGGGTGCTCAATGGCGAAGCTAGTTCTTGCTGGAGATGGTGCAGAATACAACCTGGGATACTATCAGGTCCCATAGAAACTGTGTTTTTTGCCTTGGATAGGGCCATTAACACTTGATCTACAGAGACATGAGGTGCTGGACAAGTATTGGGGATGTCAAATGGGCCTTTGAGTGGAACAGGGGGGTGAAGTTAGCGCTGAAGCTATCTGCTAGCAGGTTGGCTAAGTCAACAGGATCAGTGTAAGTGGAACGGTTAAGTACTAATTTGGAACAAACCTGGGCTTTGCCATGGAGGTTCCTGATGTAATTGAAGAATGTTTTGTGGCTTCCCTTTGTTTTGGAGGCTAGTTTCAATTCATAATTGACTTTGGAGTTTTTCACTAGTGATCTAATTTGCTTGATGAGGCTAAGGAGGGAGTTTTTCCAATTTGGAATTTGTTCCTTTTTACCCTTGGACAACAGTTTCTTCCTTTTGTTGTAAAGCCTGTTGATAGAGGATGTCCACCAGACAGGTTTGTGCTTCCTTGAGGAGCAGGTTTTAGTTCTGTTGATTATAGCTGAGTGCATGCAGTTGTACATGTGCTTGTACACTGTATTGGCATACTGCTCAGCATAGTTGTCTGCATCTCCTCTGGGGGGGGGGGGGCTCCCCTTAGGAGGCTGTAGTCAGCTTTTGGGAAGTTTGTGAGCCTGGTTATGGCTGGGTGTGGGGGAGTGGGTTAAAAACTTCGAATGAGACAGACCAGTGATCTGATCTCACCAGGGAAGAACATACTATGGAGGTGGTGCAGCAGTCGCCCATGTTGGTGAGAACCAAGCCCAGAATGTTATCTCCCCTTGTGGGGGATGAGATGAGCTTGTCTAATGCATTAGAATTGATGAAGTCAAGGAATCATTGGGTGAGTGCATTAGTGCAGGAATAGGTCACCCAGTCTATGGTGGGGTAGTTGAAGTCACCAAGGATCAGGGTGTTAGGGGTACCTGGTTTGAGTCAAGTAGGTCCAGGTAGAAGGAGTGGGTGCCCTGAGTCATTGAGGGGGGTCTTTAGCTGGCTATAACTTGGATGGGTGTCTTGCTAACTGTCAGTTGCAAATGGAGTAGTTCCAGTGCATCATGCTGCCAAACCAGTCTGGAGGTGTGCCTGTCTTTAAAGAAGATAGAGACTCAACCACCCTTAGTCCTTCTGATCTCATTTTGGGGTCGGAATGTGTAGTATAACCTGATAAGGCAGGGACGCTCTCCGTAGCCCTGAATCAAGTTTCCATGACCGCACAGATGTCAGCATCTTTCAGTTTGAGGTGAGCCTCTAGTGAGTGTATTTTCAGGTTAAGGCCCCTAGCATTAAGCAGCATGACCTTCAATCTGCTTTTTGACAGATCTTTTATGGTGGAAGATTTGCCTTTGGGACATTGCCTAAAAACAAATTCAGAACCTTAAAACAAGCTATATCCAAAAAACCCACCAAAACCCTTGAAAGCACAGACATGCCAGTATAAAGTTTATTTGACAGATTAAGCACTTTTATCCAGTTAATTCTCAGGCTTCTTCACAATCAAGTACATGATAAAACTACCCCCTTTTAAATCTCCCTCCTAAAAATCACATCTGCACCAATAAAAACAGAACAATTAAATAACATGTTCTTAAAAAATACTATTACTAAAGAATACGTTTAGAAATTATGTTAATTGCATTCAAAGAACCTTTAAAAACTGTGAACTACTGAAAAACATTTTGTGTGTTATATGAATGAAGCCTTAAAAAACAGGCTAATGGAATCTGTTCATTATCCCAAACTAGTTCATTTAGCAGCAATGCTTCTGTGTCATTTAAATTATTCATAACTGATCCCTCCTTTTGATTCACAAAAGCTCTAAAATCATGTTTATTATGAGGTCACACGGAAAGACATAGGGGTGAGTTGGTACCAATCCTTATGGCAAGACAGACTCGGCCAACTATAAATACAAGGATACAATTCAAGGGTGAATATATTTGTTCCTTTATTACTACCTTTACACAGGAACATGCATTTATTTATATAACCCTTGAGAAAAATTGGAAAATATTCCAATGTTTTAATGGTTTAACTGATCTTATATGGGAAAAGTCTAGAACAGTGTATGACAAGGGTAGCTCTCTAAAAACCCTATTGGAAAGTGGTATCCAACATCATGCAGGGTCTAACATAAGGTTGGAGACCTTCAGATGTGACTTTAGTAGCCAGTGTAAATATATTTTGGAGACTGACAAAGTTAAGGTTAATAAGCAGTCAGTTTATCCTTTTTTTCATTGTACATATAATTCCAGAGGAGTTATATATTTAGCCTTGTGTAAAAAACGTGATTATTTTTATGTAGGGAAGACCCAATGGAAGTTTAAAGAACATATTTATGAACGCATGTTGAATATAAAAAAGAAACAGACCAATAACTCATTATACAAACATTTGGAAAAATACACTGAGCACGAGTTTCCATTTTTTGGGAATTGACACCGTATCCATGTGTTTGAAGGAGGTCCACAGGCAGATTCGATAGAACATAAAGTGACCTTGCAGCAGTTGAGATTAGATGCATGTGTACCAACAGGTCTCAATGAGCAAATTTCAATAGCTTGTTTTTTAAGTCTTCATTCATATAAAGTATAACACACAAAATGTTTTTCAGTAGTTCACAGTTTTTAAAAGTTCTTTGGATACAATTAACATAATTTCTAAAATTTCTTTAGTGATAATATTTTTTAAGAATATGTTCTTTACTTGTTCAGTTTTTATTGGTGCAGAAAGCCATGTGATTTGTAGGAGGGAGATTTAAAAGGGGGTAATATTATCATGTAATTGATTCTGAAAAAGTCTGAGAATTAGCTGGAAGAAAGTGCTTAGTCTGTTAAATAAATGTTGTACTGGAGTCCATGATTTCAAGAACTTTGGTTTTTTTTTTATATATACATTGCCTAAAAAAAGGCACAATTGGTGAGGCAAAAGCCTTGGCCAAGACCCGGAATCCCAGGGGTGACAGGTGGTGGCCATCTCTGGCAAAGCATTGAAGCCTGTCAACAATATCATCCCAGGTAGACAGATACTGCATCCCCTTAGAATAGCACCAGAATCTAAATAAATTGTTGAAGTCAGTTATTTTTTGTTGGTATTATGGTATCATTCTTGGTGAATGCAGGATGCTGCTTAAGGCTAAGGGGTATAACTGCCTGGGATACATACTGTGAGAGCTCAATCATGTCTCTCTTCATATAGTCCAGGGAGGTATGTCTTAAGTCATTCACACCAACATGGACAATGACAGAGTCATACTTGTGCCTGTTGTGGAAAGACATAAGTTTGTGCATGATGTGGTGGATTCTGGCACCTGACAGACAACTGACTGTGACCTTCCCGTTGTTAAGCCTGGTGAGGGGGACAGCAGTGTGTCTCACAACTGAGTTGCCAATGACCAGTAGGTTTGATTTATTTTTATGCTTTATGGGCTGTGTTGATTTATTGTTATCCCTTATGGACTGTGTTTGTGAGACACTGGGGTGTTGTCTGCTGTGTGGGATGTGTTTGGTGTTGCATGTGGAATGTTTGTGAGTGTGTTGTGGAGGTCTCTACTGTTTAGGTAAGTTTTTATTGAGGACCTTGCAAACCACGTAGCACCAAACTGGAGTCAAATACTTTAATAGGCTGTTTGCCTTGTTTTTACGGTGATTTACCAGTGGATTATTCTTCTTTTTATTTATTTTTTTGAGGACCTCTGCATAGGTGAGTGTGTGTTGTGCTTGGCTATGTGATGTGCTGGCAATCTCCTCTTTGTCAGGATTACTGACTGTGGTGCGAGAGACCATGGATTCCAGGTTACTGATGTAGCTGCATTTCTTGCAAGTATTGGAATTATGTGCTAGGAGAAGAGGACTGCCAGTGAATATTAGACAGTTGCTACACTGTCTCAGTATGTCCATGTCGACCAGACTTGTAGGAGAAACTGATAGGAATTGTCCAGACATAGTGTTCTGAATACCTGGGAGAACTTACTGAGAGAGGGTTTTGATAAGGGTTTGTCCACAATAGTGTAGACCACGAAAACCTTCTTAAATGTAAAATAACTGGCCTGACGCCCAAGTGCTAAAATCAAAACTAAGAGGCTTAGAATAACAGATAAATGTAATCAGGAAACTAACAAGCAGTAATAAATGCAGCAGAATAAAAGCAACTCAGGGTCTGTCTGGGATTGCCTCAGGATGCCCATATCCATTAAGCTGGTAATGGACAAAATGGTAAAGATCACATCCATGGCAACAAGCCTTTTTTATTGATTAGACAGTTTTTATGAGAATATAAAATAATGTCAGGAGTATCTGGCTTGCAACTCTGGTGGGAGTGTTTGCCCTGTGTGCAAATAGGTATTAGTGAAATTTCAAGGGTGAATTTGCTGAAATAAATTCAAGTCAAGGTGTCTATGTGTATACAGGGCAAAAGACTTGAGAGGAAATTGATAAGTAGACCCGAATGATTTATGAATGAAGTATTTAGGGAGATATTCTAAAGTTGGGTTAGACAGCAGCAAATCAAGCACTACTTACTGAAAAGAAAGAATTAGCTTTGTCAAGAATGATGAAAATACGGGAATCACCTGAATGGCTAGTGCCTGGGATACAGTACTCCTTTGCTCCTTTGCTTCTTCTCTCACCAGAGGCAGTAGCACCAATCCCAAGATAAGAAACAGGCTACAGGTTCTTTGGTGATCAACAGTTTTGCCCCAGAGGCCCAACACAAACACTTACTGCCAAATCAGAAGCAATTAGGAATCAATGCATTCTCCTCCTTCTCTCACCAGCAGCAAAATATAAGCACAAATTGGACCCATGAAACAGTTATCAGGCTTTCTGGTGATCAGCAGCCTCCAGCAAATAATGTTCCTATGTTCCTTCTCTCACCAGGAGCAAAACAGAAGCACTAATCCCAAGATGACTACTGAGAGGCAAAATGTGAGCTCTCCAATAATTGGTGGTCTTGGACTAGAAGTTGCAGATTTTAAAATTTTAAAGGTAAGGTGGAAAGAAATGAGTTAATATCCTAAGAGTTGCAGTGTGCACTAAGCACTTAGATATGAAAGACGGGGTAATGAAAGCTTTAGCTATGTAAGTAGAGAGCAACTAATTTTAAAAGAGCAAGATAGATTGGAAGGGGGTGGGCACTTTGTATTCTGGTTCTATGGAATACAGTGGACTGGCCAATAAATGTATCTAGCTGAAGGGGAATGATTTCACAAAATGATCATTTTTGTGCTTACTCACACTAGACAATGAAAGAAGAGAGGGAAAGAAACTTTTGGTCAAATCATAAGGGGCAGGCAACTAGAAAGAAAGTTGAGTTTAAAAACACAACAGTTCCAGGACGGGAGAATGGGGGAAAATGTAATTTCTGGTTGACTCACAAGAGACATAGCTGTGGTCTCTTTCCTAGTTTAAATATCCAATTTATTTTATTATTTATTTATTTTACATTTGTTGACCGGGCTAGCCTAGCTGGATACATGTCCATTTTCAGTAGAGGCCCGGGGAGAAAAGCTCCAAAATAAAAATGGGTTAGTAAAATCAAGTGTTGTTATACATTCAAATAAGAAACATTATACAAAAGTAGGTGTTACAGAGAAAAACCTGGTTCATAAGTATTACTAGCAAAAACTTTACAATAGTGAAAATAAGAAAGTATATATATATATATATATATATATATATATATAGGTTTACTATTGAAACTGCGAACATCACTCGATTCGAGCGTCGATTAGTCGAGCAGGTCGGAAACACAGATGTCGAAGACATTATAATCAATCGAGGAATGGTTTTAACATGGGTCGAGGTGGGAAGATGGTTGTATTAGGGAATAATACTGTACACCTACCTCGACTCATGTTAAAACCGTTCCTCGATTGATTATAATGTCTTCGACATCTGTGTTTCCGACCTTATGCGTTCAACCATACGACGTTCGACCGAGTGATGTTCACAATTTCAATAGTAAACCATATACATATATATATATATATATATATATATATATATATATATATATATATATATATTTTTTTTTAAGGGTAAATATAAAGGGTGAGAAAATAGAAAGTTTTAGTCAGGCAAGGTTTGTAAAGGACAGAGCTAATGAGAATTAAGCAGAGGATTTAGCTGCTTTTTGAATGTTCAAACACAAATACTATACTAACCTAGAAAAGGTCTGAGGGGGTGAAAAGGGTAGAGGGAATAATAGTTTAGTCAGGGTTAGTACAAGGACAGAGCCATTGAGACTTAAGCAGAGTTTTTAGCTGCTTCTTGAAAGTGGGTAGAGAAATAATAGTGGTGAGTTCACATGGAAGCTTGTTCCAGATAGGTGCAATACAGTTGGCGAACAAACAGTCTCCAGCTTTGTTGTTGGATTTATAGGGTGCTGCTAGTAGCTTTATAGCGGAGTGCAAGGGTGATAGATTTCTATAAGGAGTAATAAGGGTACTAAGTATTGTGGCTTTAGAAGGTTGATAGAAGATTTTGTGGGTGATGGTAAGTTGCTGTAGTCGTATTTGATTTTGTAGTTCCAGCCAGCCTAGTTGTTTAAGATTAGAGCAATGATGGGTTCTAAAAGGGGCTCCTGTGGCAAATCTTGTAATATTATTATAAGATACTGCTAGTTTATTGAAATTAGATTTTGATAAGTTTGTGAAAATAGGTGAGGCATAAAGAAGGGTAGAGAGCAAGTGTGTTTGAGCTAAAGTACTTCTGGCTAAGGTCGTTAGGAAGGGTTTGAGCCTGTAGAGAGATTCAAGTTTTCTATTGACTGACTTGATGGTTAAGTTAATATGGGCATCGAAGTTGAGATTATGGTCTATTGTGACACCTAAAAGTTTGGTAGTTGAGTCAGGGGATATTATTGTGCCATTGTTTGACATTATATCGAAGGTAAAGGTCAAAGATTTCTGTGATGGGGTAAAAAGTAATAATTTAGTCTTTTTGGGATTTAGTAAGAGGGCATGCTGATAGAACCAGTTTTCAGCTGCTGTGAAGACTTGTTGTGTAGTGGTCTGGAGCGTAATTGGGGAGGATGCTGAACATATCAGAGTTGAGTCATCGGCATATTGTATACATATGGATTGAGGAAGAGACATATTTAGTTTTTAATAAAAATAGAAAAGACAAGAGGTCCCAGTATTGAGCCTTGTGGCACTCCAATTGTGATGGGAAGAATAGATGATATTTGATTATCCCAAAGAACTGCTTGTTGTCTATTATCTAAGTAGGATTTAAACCACTGGATAGCTTGACTGTCCAAGGCAAATGATTTGAGGATGTTTAGTAAGAGGGAATGGTTGACCATATCAAAGGCCTTAGAGAGGTCTAAGAATAGTGCTGAGGACAGCAGGTTGTTGTTCCGATGTTTATTAATATGGTCTGTGAATGACAAAAGTACTGTAGTAGTGCTCTGATAGGGTCTAAAACCATGTTGGCAGCCTGCTAGTAGGTTGTTTTTGAGAAGATGGTCAAGTAGTTGACGATGTATGCATCTTTCCAAGATTTTAGCTAATGGAGAAAGTAAGGCTATGGGTCAAAAGTTAGCGAGCTCGAAAGAGTTACCACCCTTGTGAAGAGGAATGATATGAGAGACTTTCCAGAGGGTTGGAATAAAGCCTTCAGTTATGGTTCAATTAACTAAGATGGAGACAGGAAGGGCAATTGCTTTGGCTGCAATTTGTAGGTATTCAGCTGGGAGGAGATCAGCTGAGGGGGTACAAGGTTTGAGTTTTGTAAGAAGAGTAAAGATAAGATCAGTTGAAACTGGTTGCAGTTTGAAAGAGGGGGGGGTTGTTGAGGCTATAAGGCGTTGTCATGAACTGTGGAGATAAAGTTGAAGCAAGAGAGGTGACAGTGTCTGAGAAAAATTTGTTGAAAGTATCAGCGATTTGGTTAGGTGTGCTCTGAGTGAGGTTAGAAGGAGTGGGTGTTTTAGAGTTACCTGGATGTAGTAATTTATTGATACTTGTCCAGAATTTTTGAGGATTTTGGCGTTGGGTATGTTGGAATTTACAATAATAATTTCTTTTATCAAGGAATATAAGTTTCTTTGCTGCATTCCTAAGTTGTTTAAAGGTTTGGTGGTCAGCTGGGGTTTTAGTACTACGCCATTTGGCCCAGGTTTTATTTCTATGCAACATTTTTTGTTTGCTTTCTTTTGTTAGCCAATGAGCAGGCTTTGCTTTGGTTTTAATTAATCTAGTAGGGGCATGGAGGTTGAGGATTTGAAGGAATTTATTGTTAAAGTATGAGACTGCATCGTCTAGAGGTAAGTATTTTAGTGGAGACCAGTTATATGCTTTGAGTTCTAATTGGAAGTTAGTTTGGTTGAAATTGCTTTTGTTCCTAGTAGTTCTAACTTGAGTATTATTGGAGATGGGGATTTTTTTTTTTTGGTGATAAAAGTGATTAAATGGTCACTGATATTATCAGGTAGTGTGCCTGTAGTATAAATCATAGAGCTGCTATTGACTAGAATCCAGTCAAGGATGCTTTGTTTGGAGCTGGTTTTGTTATTTCGAGTGGGGACAGTAATGGTTTGATTAAAGCCATAGAGGTTTATGTGAGAAGTGGGTTTTTGGGAGATGCAGGAATTCCAATCAATATTAAAGTCACCTAGAAGTATAGTTTCCTGAGGGAATGAGTTTGAGAGCCAGTGCAGTAAGTTTTCAAGGGTATTAATATTGTTACCTGGGGGGATATAACAGCAAATGATATAAATGGATTTGTTAATGTTAATTTGTAGTTTGGTGATTAAGATTTCACTATTGTTTTGTAAGGGTGGTTTTGTATCTAGTAGGGTAACCAGTAGTTCAGTTTTGTAAAGTATAGCTACACCTCCACCCTTTTTGGTGTGCCGGTCAAGTCTAATGATGTTATATCCTGCAGGTAGTATGTCATTATCCTTGGTATCTGCTTTTAGCCAGGTTTCAGTTATGCAAAGGATATCGAAGGAATATAGGTCAAGGAGGGCATGCATTTGTGTTGTCTTATTATTTAGGCTGTGAATATTTAGGTGGGCTATTTGGAGAGAGTTCAGATTGGGGGTATGAATTGTAGAATTAGTTTGATTTACTATGGGGAAGGTAAGCTGGTGATTCTCTGGGCCGGGATTGGGATGAATGTCACCATATAGGAATAATAGCTTCTGGTGACTATGTAGGTATTTGGAAGGTTTGGAAGAGATTGAAAAAGGTTTCTTGTTTAGAAAAAAATTGATATGAGTTGCTCTGTGGTAATGAGGCATGAGGTAGGAAGCTGATGAAGTTATATTGATGTGTGGTTGTGAGATATGGAGAGAGTATAAAGTAGTTTGTTTTAGTGCTAGTTGAGATTCAAATAAGTTTGTGTTTTCATAGAAGGTAAGGGAGTAAGCAAAGAGAAGAGTGTTTAGGAGTAGGAAGGAGGAGAGTAGGATGTTTTTTTTTTGAGATGTGTGGGTTATACAAAGTGAGAGAAAGTGTGTATTAAGAGACAGTAAATAAATAAGTATAATGAAGGGGAGTGAAGGTGAGTAGTTGATTTAAAGGAGGGAGTTCTTTAGAGGAAGAACAGATAAGAGTATCACTGAGTGGGCAGAGTTGCAAAATTCCTTAATTATAGGGGTATGGCTATAGGTTGATGGAGTGGGGGGTGTGGCTATTGAGCTATATGTCTAGGACCCCTGGGGGTGGGTGGGAATTGGGGGTATGGTAGGGGAGCAGAGTGAGCCTGCAGGGTGAACGGAGCGGGTAGAGCAAAGGAGAAGGAGAGCCAGAAGCTGAAAAAAGAAAAACAATCAGTCAGTTTGTTTGGGATCACTCCCAGGGTCAAGTAAGCTATCCTAGAGAAGGAAAGTAGTATGATGTAAATAAGGCAGAACAGAGAGACTTACAGGGAAATTAAAAGGGTAAGACAGTGTTAAAGTATTGGAGAGATAACAAATTACTAGAAATACGGGGTCAAAGTGGGGAGGGCAGGAGGGCTAATCGGGTAAGTAGGGTAGACTAGTTGTAGGATAAGAGACTGGGTAGGAAAAAGTTCCTTAATTTTAGTGGGTTTGGGAGAGCAGGGGTCAGGAGAAAGCCTCAGAAGGGAACAATAACACTACGAAGGAGTATTTACAAGAACCTAGCATAGGATGTTTCTCTATGTAAGGGAATTCAAAATAGGGAAACAAGAGAATCCTATACTGCCATCTAGTGGCCTTGGATAGGAATTACTACCCTAGATTGTAAAGGCACTAGGAAAACAGGCACAGGTTAACAAGGTAGGCAGGAGAAAAATAAGAAAGATAGGACTGTGGCACGCTGCTGGCAGACTCGAGGCAGAGCCCTATCCTAGGACAATAAACCACCATCCAGTGGCTCAATAGAATTCATTAAGTAGACAGGAGCAACAGACAGTACAAACATGCAGCAGTCCTTAGGGAGGGTGCTGTAAAGAGTTCCGTGAAGGAACTGGTATTCCACTTTAGCTTGAGGAGCTTCCAAGGAGGGTAGTCCGCTAGGCAGGTGGTCGCAACCGAAGAGGACTAGGAAATAGTACAGTGGATGAGCTGTAAGGCAAAGATTAGAATGCTGAGGTTACAATAAGCACTTAGAGAGCAGGTTAATAGCTAGCAAGTATTCTATAACAGTTCAAAGGGAGACCAGTACAGTAGATTAACAGAAGAATGAACTAACTAAGAGTGTAGAAGTGATCAAGACTGTGAGATGTAATTAGATGGGGAAAAGGCCAGGAAGGGGGGCAGGCTACAGATTACACACACTAGGTAAAGCACTGCCAAGGGGGGAGACCCTGAAAGTCTCTAGGGTTGGGACAGCTTCTTTAAACAAATAGATAAATCCTTCTGCAGGAGTCCTATACCTTGACAAAGGTATAAGCTTAACAGGATACTATGATTCCACAGTCGCATTAGCGTTAAGGAATCCAATATACAAATCTCAGGCTACAAGAGACTGAGCACTAAAGTAGTTATAGCTAATAAAGTGACTAGAGTAATGTGTTCAGCAACCATAGAAATACCTTATGGTTATAAGTGTAATGTGTGGGAAATTGAGGGGTTTGTAAGAAATTAACTTGCTGAAAAAGGAATGCTCTTTGGAGCAGAGTTGCCAAAAAGTGGTTAGAAATCTTCTACTTCCTTTAAGAAGCAGGCCATTGGAAGGAGAGTAGGTGTAATAACTACTTTAGAGTAGGTATCTGCAAGGACGCCAACTATTGTTAGCCCCATAGTCAATCATCTTTAACGATACAGCTAACAGCGTTAAATGAGTTATAAATAGTCCTATAGTATTACCTGTCGCTTCCACTAGTCTATGTTATGGCTGCTACAAGAAGCGGCAAGGAAGGATAAGAACATAGAAAAGTACAAGAGTCTGTAAGAAAGGTACAGGATTCGAGGAGCAAAGACAGACGTAATGTCAGGATACACAATTTGGAAACAGTAGCACTGAAAGAGAAGAGTACAAAAATCAGTGCGATACAATGGTCGACAGTGTAGTGAGCAAAAAAAGAAACATGCCTTAATATGAAGTACAACACCTTCTAATTATATAGGTTCACACAACGACATGAAAACAAATAGATACAGTTTACACATAATCTCCTCAACACATCTGTGCGCAAGAACTTTATATTAACAAACTAGGTTAAATGCATTTGAGCATTCAGGCACAAACTGAGGTAGACATGTACAGATCAGAACATCCGACATCAAGAAGCTATATAATAATGTTATTCTGAGAACGCTAAATAAAGGCAGGGATATACACAATATTTCCTTCACTAACTACTCTAACAACAGCTTAAAATACAAAACTATGCAGAAATATAAGGTGAGGCACAGTACAATAGCAACAACCGTTCATCTAGAGTCTAGATCTCCGGTGCTAAGAAGATCAGTAACTAAAATCGCTTATCCTCCCACATTAGTGTGGATTGTCGGGGGTGAGGCGATATCTATCTCAACAGTAATCAGCCTCTGGCCCGGTGTCTATAGTTCTAAACTGATATCATTAATACATACTGGCTCAGTAAAACGCTATTAAGGTTGTTATCACAGGTACCTGAAAAAAATTGCAATGATGAACATACACTAAGGTATAAAGCAGACCAATTACAATTACAACAGTTATAGGAGGTACTCACCTATGGCAAGCAACTAATTTTAAAAGAGCAAGATAGATTAAAAGCAGAATACAGTAAAAAGACATTGTAATGAAAATAAACCACAATATACAAAACAGAAGAAGGTAATGAAGCAATACACAATGCAAGAAAGCAAAAACAAACTAACATTTCACTCACACCAGCCTATGGCAGAGTCTGAGTGAGCTGGTTTCATAGTTTAGCTACATCAGACAAAGTCTCCTGCAGTATTAGATGATTTAGTTATAGTGATTAGTGATTTTTCCCTAGAATATAAAATTCCATTGGGGTAGTAGTGTTGTGGCTGGCCAATTTTCTGGTTTATAGAGAAATCTTTATATAATAGTTAGCTGAGAAAGAAGTAGGTGATGTGTTAGTTCTATCCAGTTTAATTCTCTGAGTGCTAGACATTGGTGTGTTCTACTGTCAGTAGACAGCAAACTTAGCTATTTTATTATAACACTGCTCAAATTTGGATAGTTGTAAGACCTGAATGTTAGTGAAGATTGGGACAGCATAAAGAAGAGATGGCAGTAAGAAAGAATAGGCTATCTGTATTCTTGCCAAGTTAGTGAGGTGGGTTTTATTCTTTATAATATACCTAGTTTTTGATGATTTTTTCCACATGTGATACACAGTTGTCAAATTTCAGCTGGTAATCTATGATGATACTCAGAAATTCTGTGTCGTTTACCTGTTTTATCATGGTAGTGTTGGCAGAGGTGATAGTGAATAGTGTTGTTTTATAGGGTTTAGAAGTAGTTTTGAATTATTTAGCCATGCTTCAATCAATAAAAATGACTGCTATGTAAGGCCTTGGAGTTTAGAGATAGTGTTGGTAGAGCAGTTTAAGGTCAACTCATCAGTTGTTGAACTAGGGTTGCACTTTTTCTAGCAGTGTAGAGCTCATTGATGAATATGTTGAAAAGTATGGGGCCAAGAGTAGATCATTGTGGGTCACCAATAGTTACTGTCAGGAAGGTAGAGAAATCATACTTTCCTTTTCATAGCTTGTCCTCTGTTTCAGAGATAGCTATGGAACCACTCTAGTGAAGAGTTGGCTCTAAGAATGAGAATTTATTTAACAGTTTCTGGTGGAAGACAGTATCAAAAGTTTCTGATAAGTGTAGGAAGGTGGTGGAGACTAGGCTTCCAGCATTTCTATGAGTATTGACAGTAATAAAATTAAGTTGAGCTACAATGAGAATGGAAGCCTTGGGTTAAAGACAGAAGCTAGTTATGTATTAGATGGCTGAGAAGTTGTGTGTCAACAAGTTTTTGTAATATTTTTGATAGGGGAAATAAAATGGTAATTGGCCTGTAGTTTGAAAGATGTGTATTGATTCTGACACTGTACAGTTGAATAACAAATGATTATTACCATAAAGGGGACTTTATTTTTAGATGTGGATCAATTTATCAGACCTATACTGGATATACAATGGTCACAGCTGCTATTTTAAGATATTTATCAGAAAGATGTAGTAGGCATTAATTCTGAGGTATTTTAATGGTATCTGTGTGAACTGGTTGGAAGGAGAAATAGTGAAGGAAGTTATTTGAGTAGAGACATAAGGACATTGACTAGTTGGTTAATGAAAGCAGTGTCTGTAAAAAGTGAGTATTGAATTGAGTGGGTACAGTATCATTTTGTTTCCATGTGTTTGGTGCTGGCTGTATAATTAACTGAGGCTCATAACAGTTTTGGATTATTAGTCTGTATGTGTTTTGATTGGCTCAATAATAGGTTTTCTTACCTTTGGTGATAAATTGTTTTGTTAGGTTTCTTAGTCGGCTACATTTTAATAAAGTAGGAGCAGTTTTATTGTTTGTCCATACCTTCCAGGCTTTGTGTCATTGTTTCATAAGTTGCTTATTTGCTAAGGACAACTATGGGGCAAGGTTGGCTTTTACTATTTTTATACTGAGGAGGGCTAGTGTGCTTAGAACACCTAGTAAGATTTTACTGAACTGAGAGACAGTATCATCCATGTGGAGAGTCTTTAGTATCTCCCAGTTAAGGAGATGAAGTGTATTAATAAATGTGTCTGTGAAAAATAGTGTAAGTTTTCTTACCAGGCTGAATGGTGTGTTTTGAGATTGTTACTTTGGTGTATTAAATTACTGACTGACTACAAGTTCTCTCCAAGTAAGTGTCTTGCCAAAAGGAAGGAAACCTTTAGTATGTCTTTGTCCTCTGCTGTGGATTGATTCCTGCATGTCTCTGCTCAAGTTTATTGGCCTTTTACAAAACACGTTTTGAGGAAGGAAGGAAGGGATTTAATTTCTAAACATTGCCATTCTTTCAACATCCTGGGAGTTTATTAGCCTTTTTAACCTCTTGAGATTTTAATGCCCCCAAAAAGGATAATGACCATTTAATATGTTAAGCTTTGAAGTCCATTCCATGGGAGTGGTGCCGCTCTCTCTCTGCATCCCTTTTGTGAGATGAAAACAAACACCAAGAGGCCCTTGCTGTGTGTTAGAATAAAATCTTTGGAACTGAGCATGGCTCATATACTCTGCTTTTCAGAGTCCTTGTCATATACTGCCATGTTGTATATCATAAGATTAGCAGAGTTAATCGATGTTAGCGAATGTGCGACCTGTAGATCAACATCCTGATTGGAGAATGAATGCTCTCCAGCAGGGTGTTAATCTGCAGGTAATGCCCACTGAAAAATGAATCTACTGATTTATGGCAGCATAACAAGCTACTGTAGAGTTCGGACTGAAAGTAACCTAATGGTCGCCATTATTTTACTCTCAACTAAGCAGCCCTTTTGCTGTTTAGTAAGTGTAAAATATATTAAAAAAAAAAGAAAAAAAAATTTTAAAAAATGTGTGTGTGTGTGTTTATATCTCTGTGTGTACAAGTGTATGTGTGTATGTGAGTGAGAGTGAAATTGATCGAGCCATTAATTTACACTCGCTAAGCAGCAATTTTGCTGTCTAGTGAGTGTAAAACTAAATGAAATGGAAAAAAGTGTGTGTGTTTATGTTTCTGTGTGTCTGTGTGTGTGTGTTGTCTGTGTGTGAGTGTATGCTTACTTGGTGCATACAAGCGAGGTGTGTGTGACTGGCAGTGAGAGTGAAGAGTGAAAGCGTTCAAGCACTGGCAGCAGCAACTGTTAAAAGGCTTGCATACCTCTCGACCTCTTAGCTCAAACTATCTGGATAAAGCCTAAATAAAGGAGGAACTCAAAATAGGAACATGTTTTAAATATTGCTGTTATAAAATCATGAAGTTGATTGAATAATAGGGTTTGAGTTAGCATGCATTTTCTTTTTTTTAAAACAGGTTTATTGTTTTAACATACAAGAGAAATATCATAACAATTTTATACAAGTAATTAAAAATAAATATGATTATAACATTCAACAAAACAACTAAAGTATTTACAAAGACATCCACTACAATCAGATCAATTAATTAAACTAAAATACCATGCTATTGAAATTAGGATTTTTTTAACAAATTTTGTAAATTATCCCATACAATATAATAAGATGTTTTCCTAGTTGTTCTTGACTTAATTGTGTTTATTTCCATATGGCACACTATATTCATAACATTTTTAAATTCATTGAACGAAGGAGGTGTATCTGAAATCCAATTTCTGGTTATTATTTTCCTAGCCACTGCTAAAATAGACCATAACAAGGGAAGGTCAACCTTTTTAACACTTTGAGGTACAGGTGTGTTGAATAATATAAGAGATTTAGAAATAATGAAATTATCTGTAAAAAGAGCCTGCAAAAATTCATTAACTGATTTCCAGTATTCTTTCAATTTTATACAGTCATAAAACATATGGGCCCAGTCAGCATTAATTTCTACATTACATCTCTTACATAGATTATCTTTATTATTTATTTTACTCATCATCAAAGGTGTATAAAAAGATCTATGTAAAAATTTCCATGTATAAAGTCTCCAGACAATGGAAGACGTAGTTCTATAAGCAGATTCCAATATATATTGTTTATCTTGTTGATTTGGTGGGTCCCCATTAATAGAAGTGAAATAATTCCAGTATGTATCTACACTGTAAAAAGTTTCTTGTCTGATAATTTTATGTATGTATGAAAGTTTACCTTTATCAGAAACTTTATGTTGTAAATTTAATATCAAGTAATCAATCAGTGTTGGAATAGATTCTTTAACTGTTATAGACATTAGATCTATTCTATCAATGAGATGTTGTCTAAAGGTCTGAACCTCTAACCAGCAAGTTTCTCTTAGATCAAATTCTTGTTTTAAGAAATCTAGATTTTTAACTTTATTATCAGATATCAACTGATACCAGTACTTTAGATCATTATCTATAGCTAAATGAGTTCCTTCAGAAGTAGATAACAAAAGCATACCCTGAGTATACATTATAGGGAATATAATAAAATTCCATTCCCTATACTTAGGGTGCATGAATATAAAGTTACAATAGCCAATAATAATATTTAATGGGTAACAAACCATATGTTTAGGTGTAATAGGTGAAGTACAAAATTCCTTTAGCAACCATAACATGGAGTTATTTACAATCATATTTTTATGTGTTAAGGAAATTTTCATGAAGTGCACACTAATTAGCTCCCAATAATCTTTCCATTTTGCGACATATGACTGATCTATTAATAAAGTAATAACTTTTACAATAGAAGAAATAGTATATAAATTAAAGTCTGGAAAAGAAATACCCCCTTGAGACCAGCTATTAGTATGTTTCTTTAATGCAATCCTAGGTCTATTAGGTGCTATAGGAAATTTAACATTAGTGTATTCAGTTTCTTGATAATTATTTTTTGTAGGTGGAAGTATTATTGATTGTATTAAGTATAAAATCTTGGGGAATATTATCATTTTAATAATTGTAAGTCTCTCCTCCATAGTAAAAAACATATTATTCCAGGTATTAAAAAGATTTTGTATATTATGAAAACAGGTATTATAATTATTATATATAATAGATTTAATATCTTAGTATTATACCTAAATAAGTTATCTGACCTGAATTGGGTACATATTTAGTAAAATTACTAATGAGAATATTTTTTCGTGTATATATAGGTAGTGTTTTAGTTTTTTCTTCATTGAATATTAAACCAGAAATACTTTTAAAATTCATCATTTTATCAAATAGAGACTGCATAGAAGAATTAGATCCTGCTGATGTAATTAGAACATCATCTGCAAAAAGTTGAATTCTGGATGTTGTATTTTCATCTATTTCAAAACCCTCTATGTCAGTACTGTTTCTGATCAAATTAGCCCAAGGCTCCATTACTAAAGTGAATAATAGTGGAGAAAGTGGACATCCTTGTTTTGTACCTTTAAGAATGGGTATTTTTTGTGAAACATATGTTCCTACCTTAATATAAGCCAACATTCCTTTATATAAATGCTCAATTAGATTTACAAATGCATCTGAGAAGTTTGTGCACTTCAGTAAGGTAAACAAATAGTCCCAACTTACTGAGTCAAATGCTGAACTTATATCAAGACTAATAAGTGTTAAATCTTTCTTTTTCCTATTTGCAAAATCAATTAATGTTAAAGTTCTTCTTATATTATCAAAAGTATTTCTATTTACAATGAAGCCTGTCTGATCTATATCTATAATGCCGGGAATGATTGTCTTCAATCTATCAGCAAAAATATTCATAAACATTTTATAATCAACATTAAATAATGAGATGGGCCGATATGAAGTACATCTAGTTGGATCTTTATTAGGTTTTAAAATTGGCGAAATAAATGTATATTGCCAAGATAGGGGGTTATTAACTCAGTTTGGGCCAAAATAAAAACCTTATGTATTAATGAATATGTACTTTTAGAAAGGATTTTATATATCTCTGGTATAATACCATCATTACCCGGTGCTTTGTTTGGTTTAAGCTTATTTATTTGTGTAATAACCTCTGTATATGAAATACTTTTGTCTAATAGTTTAATCTGTTGTTTATTAAGCTTTTTATTCATGTTTGTGGTTATAAACTCCTTTATTTTATCTTTAGGTTCCATGTTAATGTTATTATTGTTAATATTGTGATAGTGATTTCTAAATTCATCTAATATTTCTGGTAGACTAGAAACATTTTTCTTTTTCCTTAGAGAAAATATTTCTTTGATATGGTTTTGTTTATTCAACCTTTTTGTTTTATTTTTAAGTCTATGTAAGTATTTGGGGCTTATTGAGTAAGACAAAAACTTGTATTTCTCTAGAGTTATTTTAACTTTATGAGCTAAAATTTCTTTGTATTTGTCATTTAGTTTGTTTATTTCTTCAATGACTTTCTTATCCATAATATTTTCTTTATTATTATGTTTATAAGAGTCTAATTTACTTTGAATATCTAACAATTCCTTATCCCAAGATTTCCTTTTATTATTATACCATCTTATACTTTGTCCATATAGATATGATTTTAAGGCATCCCAAACATAGACAATGGAGACTTCAGGAGTATTATTTATGTCTAGAAAATGTTGTACTTCTGAAAGTATATATTCTTTATAGTCTTTTAGTTGAGTTAAGTATGCTGGTATCCTTTTGATCTGAACATTATGAGTATTTTTATCATGAATTCAAAAACAATTGAATTATGATCAGATATAGGACATGAAATGATTTTGGAATTAATTAAATCTGTTACCATCTGGTTAGAAATAAAGACCCTATCTATTTTTGAATAAGTTTTGTATCTGTTAGAAAAAAGGTGTATGGTAATGATTTTGAATCTATCTGATTATTAATATCATTCAAATGATAAGAATTAGCAAAATCATTTAAATATTTTGCATTAGATGTAATTCTTCTTTTTCCTATAGTGGTAGTATCACTTTCATGTAGTATACAATTAAAGTCACCAGCTAAGATAATATCTCCTATAGAGAATGATATAATCTTATCAAGATGATGTTTCACTGTATTAATACCAATTCCAGGTATCCAATATACATTAATTAAAGTGTAAGTCTTCCCATTAATTTGTATTGTAACCATACAAAACATTCCTTTGTCATCCTGATAAGACTTAATGGTTTTAGGAATAGGCATACTTTTATTCCACAAAATAGCCACTCCTCTTTTTTTCTGAGTGTGCTCTGAACTAACCAATACTGTATATTTGTTTGTGGCTAGTTTATCAATATCTTTTTTTCAAGAGTTGTGTTTCTTGCAGGAAGACTAAGTTGGCCTTATGTAAATTAATGTATCTTATTAGGCTTGCCCTTTTACACGGATTATTCAATCCATTAATGTTTAAAGAAATTCCTTTTAAAGATGTCATTTGGCATTTTTAAAACTTAAGAATCTTATGATCAAAATAACAAATAACAACATAAGTAATGTTACATCTCCTCCTTTAGGTGTACCTTTAAATATAGCTGTATTTATTGAATCTCTTATGGGATTTTGTATAGGATTCAATTTTGTTTGTAGTGACAATGAGTGTACAAAATATATTGTGGATGTCAAAACTATATACATATAACAATGAACAAGTGAAAACAATGTAAGGATTAAACCTTGCATCCAGCCTGGAGTTAAAAACTCCAACTTAGAGTAGTATTTACCACTAACCCCCTACCCTAAGCAGCAGTACCTCAGCTACCACCTTATCAATTTAATACTGGTTATATTTAACTTAAATTAACAGCTTTCAATTCAATTATCTAGCAAGACAAGACTACACATTTGATAAAACAGCATCATATAAACTAAAATAAACTTTTTTTAAAAAACTATTCATACTACTATATACATCTATGTAATATAATACACTTGTATTCAAATAGCATTCAAATAAACTTGATATTAGGAACCAAGAGGAGAGAGAGAAATAAAAGATGTGAAAGAGGGAGAGAGAGTGAAAGAAAGAGAGAGAAAGTATGTAAAAATAAGTTCTAACATTCATTTAAATGAAAAACTTTGGCTAATATGGTTCAAACATTACATATATTAAGATGCATCTATTTTCTATCATGTAAATGCAGTTAACAGCTTCCAGAAAAAAAAAACCTTGAATTGCTTGTAGCTGAGCATTTTACTCATACTCATTATTGTCAATAGAATAAACTATTACATTTATAGAAGTTGTTATAAATCATACTGCATAGTTATGCAAATTCTCAGAAACACTTGCATTATTGTAAAAAAAAAAAAAACATCTGCATTTTGTATGTCTATACTACTGCTTTAAAATATATCACAAGACAATTTCTTCCAGAATAGAGTTATAAAGTTATTTATGCTTGTCAATCAGATGAATTAAATGAGTTATAGTAATGTATATGTTTGGAACATAAGTTTTGAACACAGATTAGTATGCTGCAGTCAGGTAGATTTTCAAAAACACTTGAATAAATGTTTCATTTTCTATGCCTTCTAAAATAAGACATTTACTTACTACAAGAAACTGCATCATTTAAAATCATTATAATTGACATATTTTATGAATTATAACATAGATATTTAAGTAATTATATAAAATAACTCACATTTAAATGTCAAAGAGTTCATTTTCCTTCACATAGTCACAGTTGCATCAGTTCTATTTCCTGGTAGAGTGTTCTTCCTGAATCTGTGATGTGTCAGTGTGATATCTGGTGAAAGGTCAGGTTAACTGCTTTCAGCTTCTCTGTGAGAATTCTGAGAGTTGAAGCTTTTGAAACAGCATGAGGACACTGTTCATGAAGTAGCCCACATCCCAGATTGTCTCCCTTAACATTTTGGTGGGAAACTTGTTAAAAACTAGTGACAAACATTCATTTAGCAGTGTTAATGCATCTAAACATGACAAAACCTTCGCAATGTACCCCACAGGTTACCACAGCCTCTATGCAAGTGAAATCAAGCCCAAAGTTATTAATAGGTAATAAAACTCAATATCACTGTCCCAACTCAATTCTATGCAAATCTCATTATTTACTGTGTCTATATGATCAAAAGCATTTCTATATATACAATGGAATATTACTTACTGTTTATATTAATAGAGTTAAAAATAAAACACATTATTTACTATTGTTTAGTTCTAATTATTATTAGTTAAAGCATGACATATTATTTACAAACAAGCATAAGCAGTATAATCAAGAAAGTATAATTAGGAATAGCATTTGAAGAACATATAAACTTTTTACAAGGAAGAAATATGTTATTATTCTATTTATCATATTTTCATTACTCTTCTCTCCCTGCCCTCCCCCACCCTTTACCCACTACATAATCTAAATAGAATGTCATTGTTTAAACAAAGGAAAGGAGAAAAACAAGGAAAAAAAATGTATCTAATTACTGACCTTACTTCTCTTTTTCAGAAAGAGAAACAAATTGAATAATAGTTTGTTATTAGTTCCTCAGATATTTTGACTGGTTATGAAACAAAACATTTCTTTGCACACAGAGAATAACTTTGATTAAATCTTTTTCAGAACATTTGTGGCTTTCTGGAAATGCAGGAACTATATTTAAAAAGATTAATAATGAAGTAAAATGATGGGAGAAAAAAAGAAAAAAAACATAGAACAAATCATTTGTTCTTTAGTCTCTCAGAAGTCTTCCACGAAGTTTCAGTTGCCAGTCTCTTTAATGAAGGACTAGCCCATTCCATTTCCTCTATTTTATCCAAAATCTTATTTTTTTTGATAAACAGTAAAGCAGAGTCTAAGTCATCAAAAATTTTAGGACCATCAGGAAGGAAGATTTTTAGCTTGGCAGGAAACAGAAGGTATGTTTTAAACTGTGCTTTTTTAAGCTCCCTTATTAGTGGCAGAAAAACTTTTCTTTTAGCTATTACCAAGGGAGAATAGTCATTGACAAAACGCACAGTTGTCTCATTAAACTTAACAGGAGCTTTAGCCCAAGCAGATTTAAGAACCATCTCTTTATCAAAAGATGATATAAATCTAACTATAACTGATCTAGGATAGTTTTTGTTAGAGTTAGTATTAGCTATAGATCTATGTGCTCTTTCGATACCAAAAGAGAATGCTTCTGGTAAGTCTAAAGTTTTAGGGAGCCATGTTGTTAAAAAAGAAGTAATATTGTTACCTTCAATATTTTCTGGCAGTCCAAAAATCCTGATGTTATTGCGCCTAGATCTATTTTCCAAGTCATCCAGCTTTGTTTGTAAGTGTGTATTTTGTTTCAGCAGAAACTCAATGTTGATTTCCTCTTCTTGGATTCTATTTTCCATGTCATTCACAGCTTCTTCTATGCCTGTCATCTGGATCTTCTGTTGTTGCAGGTCTATATGTAACAAGTCTATTTGTTTAGTAGTTTTTTCTATGAAGGTATCAATTTTAGTATCCATTTTATCCATCTTAGCAGTAAGTTGCTGGACTATGGCTATCAGAGAGTGAAGTTCTTTCTTGATGCTGGAGTCCTGAGAATTTGTCTTACTGGAACTCATTTCAGACTGATAAACTGACAGGAAAATTTCCAATGTGATTTCTGACAGGAATATTGTTAAAATTTCCTTTCTTTTTTAGATATAGTTCAAGAACTATATAAAACAAATATATTTAGAAAGAAAATTACTTCAAAAATTAATTTTTTAAGTAATTAATTCCTGTCAGTGTAATGAAATTGGTGGAG
The DNA here is from genome assembly GCF_019279795.1 of Protopterus annectens. NCBI lineage: Eukaryota > Metazoa > Chordata > Ceratodontiformes > Protopteridae > Protopterus > Protopterus annectens. Next base: position 1,585,741,308 of record NC_056744.1, read on the forward strand.
CTGAAGAAATCTGCTGCTATCCTGTGTTCATCCTTGGCCACGCCCCAGCATGCATTTTCTGAAGCACAATTGTTTGTGTGTATGAGAAAAAGTGAGATCATTGGCCAGTGGCAGCAACAGTTAAGAGGTTTGCATACCTCTCAATCTCTTAGCTCAAGAAACCTGGATAGAGCCTGAAATAAAGGGGGCAAAGGCTCAAAAATAAGAATAGATTTTAACTGTTGATCTTATAAAATTACAAAGTAGCTTAAATAACAGAATTTGTGGTTAGCATGAATTTTCTGAAGGAAATAAAGTCTGAAAGTCAAATGCATGTCACTATTTAGTAACTTCAATCCCCTCCTACATGGACAAACTTAAACATAAGCACATATCCTATATGGACAGATTCAAAAAACTCCAGCTATTGTCTGTCTCATATCATCTACTAAGAAGCGATCTCTGCTTGACTTACAAAGCCATGTCTGACCCAGCTCTGTTAGAAATGCTACATCTAAAGAAATCCCAATCCGTCCGCACCACATGCTCCAGAGACCTCAACCTCATTACTACAATCAACAGAACATGCTGGAGGGACAGGTTCATAACCCAGAGACTACCCATGCTCTGGAATAGACTTCCCATACATGTCAAGCAGAGCACCTCACTAGCCCTCTTCAAGCGAAATCTTGATGAGTGGATGGGAAATAGAAAGTTCACCCCGGGGATCACTCCAGTGGCTTTACTTGATAGAGGCACTGGGAACTAACGATGGGTGGTACAATGCCAGGGCACTTCTATGGGCTAGGCTTGTAAAGGCCCCAGGGCCATTAGCTTAGTACATACTTATGAACCTATGAACCAATGACTGGCAACAAACCATACTTTTAGGAGTAAGGGACTAAAAGTAAAATAAATATCTAGATTTTTTTTGCAAGTTATATTTGGTGCAGTGGTAGCATTGTTGCCTCACAGCAAGAGGTTCTCCCATTCGATTCTCGGCTGGAGTGCGGGGAGTGCCTTCTGTGTGGAGTCTGCATGTCCTCCCCAGGGTTTGGTGGGCATTCGAAAGACATGTGTAAATGGGCATGCCTTCGCTGAAGGTTGAACGTCGAGCTGGCACCTCAGCATTCGTGAAAATCTACTGTCAATCATTAGCGGACCGGAGTTCCGCTGTGGCAACCCCTAACAAGGAAAAGCCAAAAGACAACAACAACAACATTTTATATATAAAACACATCCTCCAACACCATTTACGTTTACTACAGCAACTTTGAAACATTAGGCGGGGGAACTATTTTACATCAAAACTATATTAAAAAAATAATATAGTAATGAAATAAATAAATAAGTAAGTAAAACACAACAATTATACAGACATCCCATTCTCTTAAGCACAATAATGCCCTCCTGGGTATGTGCTACTATGCACAGAAGCCTGACACTGCTGCATAACACCCCCGGATGGGAGTAATTTACATAGTAACACATACCCTGTTGAGCAATATTGCTTGCAGAATACATAAAGGAAGAATAAATAAATGCAGTTAATGCACAGCAACAACGGAAATATGCAGGTAACACTTAATAGTATATACAATTACTTTAATAAGAATAACAATCAATGTTAGTATTTTTTATTAAAAAAGGGTTTATTATCTACAGTGTGAGGAAAGGGTCCTCACTATAAGTATTGATATTTACTGAAATTGTATCTGTGGCAGGTCAGAAGACAAGATAGTGCTAAGGAAGGTTCAGGATCATATAGCTGAGAAGAAAGACAAAAACAAAAGCAGGGACAGATGTATTTGGCATTGAGCGTATTCGTACACCCATGAGTGCTCTGAAGGTGATATTCACTACGAGCAGAAGAGTCTGTGAGTTACAGGAAGAATATTAGGAGATGGATTTTACTTGTTTGTGTTGTGGAAACAACAGTGCTACTTGTAGTGAGACAAACCAGCTTGTCAGCGGCTATATGCCAAGCAGCAGACTGTTCTACATTTTTACCTTATATTATTCTACAGGCTAAGAAGAAGCCGCGGTGGTACAGCAGTAGCATTGTTGCCTCACAGCAAGAGGTTCTCTTGTTCGATTCTCTGCTGGAGTGCCTTCTGTGTGGAGTCTGCATGTCCTCCCCCCAGTTGAGTGGCATTCGAAAGACATGCATGAATGGACGTGCCTTCGTTGGAGGTTGGGTATCGGGCTGGCAACTCAGCACCATAAAAATCTACTGCCAATCATTAGCAGGCAGGAGTTCTGCTGTGGCGACCCCTAACCAGGAAAAGAAAGACATTATTGTACAGGCTAAGACACTTCTGAGAGATTTTGCTGAACTGCTCAGCTGTAAGAGCTGTCTCTTATGTTCTTTTAAAAGCCTGGTAAAATGAGTGCTTTGCTGAAACACAAGAACCTATGGCTGAGTCTTTATCACAAACAGGTGATGAAATGTAAGTAAAAGATGTATCTCACAGAGCTAAGTTCCCCTGTGATGTCACAACAGGGAGTAAAGGAGATACTCTGCATTAAAGTATACAGTGGTGGTCTTTCGCTAACTGTGATCTCAAAGTGGTTAAATGTCTAACCACTATCTAGCCTTTGATGTACGATAAAATGTAACTTTAATTAGTTGTGTCTGGTAAGTTACAACTTAATCACATATAGGTAAACCCTTTGGAATATGGCACAAGCTAAAATTATAATACAGCTTTATACTGAAAGAAAAGTGCAGCGGTATAGCAGAGGTAACACATTTTAAGTATTTAGTAAACTTTAGGAATATGGTTAGATCCCAGTCTTTCCTTAAAACTTACATAAGGACAGGGATAAAAATGTTATTCAAGACAATGACTGTGCATATGTGTATGTGAATGTTTAACAATTGTCATGCTACTATTAAGTCATGTTAGTGTATAACAGCAATGGCAGACTAGACTGGAATCCTTTATGCATATCCTGGAGTGTGTTCTGTATTGAATGGCTCTAAGTATTGTTGAAGAGTGATAGGATATTAAAAAACTGATTGAACATGCTCAGAAATGTAATATGTTGTCATGTGACCACTTTTAGGCAGTTATACTGTTAGTTTTATTTGGTCCGCTTTATAACTTCTTATATAAAACTGGCAGATGGTTATACCTGTACACTTTGCATTCCACTTCTTGGGTTATGTAACTGTACTCATCCCGACTAGTAAGGTTCATCATAAACTCATTCAACTTAGAATGTGATCCACTCCAAACCACACCTTCATCAGCCCCAGGTTTGGGCATGACCCCAAGCTCTACACTCCAATCATTCTCAATCAGGGCATTGTTTGATTCAGCAAATGAAAAGCTTGACTTGAAAAGTTTACTGGATATTTTGGAGTCACATTTAGGTAAAGCCTGCCAATCCACAACAGTGTGTGGCAACTTCTGCAACCTGTAATTCATCAGCTCATTCTTGCATAAGGTACAGCTTTTGCTTTCAGTCATTGCAGCCTCCACCTCGACAACATAAGCTCCTTTTCTGCTAAGGGTGGTAATATCAAACCCTTCCCCTCCAAGATTATGACCTGGAACAAACTCTGCTTTTTGACACTCCTCATATTTTCCAGTAGTGCAACCAGCAGTAGTAGTTCCATTTGTGACATCTGTGACCAAAGACATGAAGAATAAGGTGCAGAGAAAAGGAATAATAAGAACCATCCTGCTTTCACACCGAGTCAGAAGCACCTCAGATGTTCACACCACATAAGCTACGACTTTAGGCACCTAGGCAAAAAAAAAAAAAAAAAAAGATCACAGTTATAAAGTATAAAATTCCATGATTTCAGGTTAAAACACAGCTTTGGTGTTAGTGAGGAAAGCTGAACTTTTTGAATGTGTTTAGTGACAATAACGGTTCTAGTCTCACACCACTCACTTGTACATAATTCTCTTAAAATGTGCTCTGAAGCCAAAAATAACTAACAAATGTGTAAATAGGACACCAAATAATATTTTACTAAAATGTTTCATCACATATTATATGGTAAGCAAAGATAAGCTGCAAAATGGTCAAAGTATTCAGAGTCTATCAGAGTCAGAATACTCTGTTGAACTAGACATGGGATTTATGCAAAGTAATGAAATAAGCTAAAAAATGTTGTGCTGTCATTGGTGGCACATAATCATGTGATTATGTATGATTTTCATACAGGTCAGTAATACATATCTGTGGGTTAGCTTAGCAGGAACAGTAAATATACTATTAATCAAGAAAAACAATGCTGATAAATGGAGACATCACAACAAAATAAACAAGTGTCCAAGGAGCCCTTCCATACAGTTGCACCCCACAGCTAAAATGTCACCCTCTGTATTAACAGCAATATGGCTCACATGCAAGCAAATGACTAGCACAGCCTTCCTCACCCCTGAACAACATTTGAGAGAAAGAGCCCACATCTGAATTTAGAGATGAGGTTACTCACTAATATTCAGATGATAACAGAGGTAGGTGTGGAGTACTGAAATGTGTATGTAAATGCACAGTCTCAATAAAAGCAAGTCCGTGCACAGATATCTAAGGTGGATGTCCTGTATGAGGTGTTCAATTTTCACTTAGTCTGTGCTCAGTCATCACATAGTAATTACATTGCTTTGGACTGTACACAGGGTCACCACGTGAGTTTATTCAAAGTATATAACATACAGGAAAATAAAGTGGTCACAATTTGTTTTGACAAGCTGGTTCATTAAGGATGAATCAAAAAATTGTAAACAAACCATAGAAGTTTGGTCTGTGCATATAGAAGGATCTGAGGAATGTTTCAAAGAAGCATGCCAGGCATTACCCAGTGTTAAAGATGCATCAACATACCAATTACTCTGTAACCTTGTTTAGCTTGAAAAAAAAAAAAAAACTAATGATAAAAACAGTTGAACTGAAATAATGTGCTGTGAACTGCAAGTTTGGTTTGAGTTTGAATGAAGCATTTGGATTTCAAGTGGGATTTGTAGGGAATTGTGCCAAAGGAAGTTATTTCATGAATTAAATCAATTGCTCCTAGAGACATTTGTGATTGCTTGAAGCACTGTGCCTGATGACAGAGACGTGTAAGAGTTGGTAATGCAGGGTACGTGACGATGCAGTACATGAAACCAAAATGTAAACAAATCCTGCAAATGGATTTGTTTCCTGTGTTATAATAAAAGTAATCCACCACAAATTTGTTATTATGAAGAAGCTAAATATAACAGCTGTGAAAGTGCAACACATAAAGTACACATCATAGTAAAGTACAGTCAGAAAATGAGAAAAATCATCATAATAGCAAAAATATTAAAAATATATGGAAAGAGGAAAAATGACATGAAAACACTAAATTACCAAATAATTTTGACGTATTCAAAAATGGGAAATAATCTCTTGTGCCTATATTTACTGTAAATAATTAAAACGTAGACAAGAAGACTGGCATGAGTGTAGTAGTATTTATTATACTTTGAAGAAGGTTTCATATATTGTTTACTCAGTCATGCTTACAGAATTCTACTTAGAAACTTAAAATATACTCCAGTGGTACACAGATGAGAGTTTGTCTGTACAGGGTAAAGTAATGGCTACAGTATGCTAAAAAGGGCAAAAAGAATGCTTACCTTTATTTATAGTAAAAGCCGAAGCGGCAGCTTTAGGGGAAGGAACTGGGTGCAAAATTAATGCTAAATAAAAACTAAACTGAGGTTTGCAAGTTAAACTGTGTCTCCTGAGGAGTTTAAATCAGAGGAAAAACAGTGTAAGCTGTGTGACAAAATAATCAGTGAAGCTCTGTGAACACTGCCTGGTGTTAAAGTGACCATTCTGGTGGATCCAGGCATCATAACCCAGGTTTTACAAAAACAGTGTAAGCTGCATGACAAAATAATCAGTGAAGCTCTGGGAATACTGCCTGGTGTTAAAGTGACCATTCTGGTGGATCCAGGCATCATAACCCAGGTTTTACAAAAACAGTGTAAGCTGCATGACAAAATAATCAGTGAAGCTCTGGGAATACTGCCTGGTGTTAAAGTGACCATTCTGGTGGATCCAGCATCATAACCCAGGTTTTACAAAAACAGTGTAAGCTGCATGACAAAATAATCAGTGAAGTTCTGGGAACACTGCCTGGTGTTAAAGTGACCGTTCTGGTGGATCCAGCATCATAACCCAGGTTTTACAAAAACAGTGTAAGCTGCATGACAAAATAATCAGTGAAGCTCTGGGAACACTGCCTGGTGCTAAAGTAACCGTTCTGGTGGATCCAAGCATCATAACCCAGGTTTTACAAAAACAGATCATTACTATAATACTGTGAATGATTAAATGGGACAAAATAGTTACCTAACTCTTCTGCACTGATTTTGTGTTTCAGCAGTTTTGAGCTTCCAAAGATCTAGAAAGCTGAAAAATGAAGAAAACCACACTCAGTATGAAATGATTGCAGGTGTACATCCTGTAGGGAAGCAGGAATATTTAATTTATGTGGTAACGGCAAAAGGAGATGTGATTTTATTTTTTTTTCAGAACTGCTCAGGCAAAGCAGCAGTCACTTCCTTTTATTATAAACAGAACGAAGGGTAAATAAATTTAGGGAACCAATCTCTAGAGCCTACATGAGTTGCTTTTTTTTTTATTTTTTTTTTATATATTTTTTTTTTTTTTTTTTATAAAACATATTGCACTATCAACAAGCTGGCTGACAATTGCATAATAAAAACATCATGGCTAAAATGGAGTTTAGAAAAACATCACTGAAATGAGAACAAAAATGCCCTCTTCTCCCAGAGAAAAAATACCAAAGATATAGTACTGCATACTTTACAGTATCAGACTGAGGTAAACAGAAAGATTTATTTTTGTATACAATGTCTAAATATTCTGCAAATGATGAACACCTTTGAAACTGTCTACCAGTTGCTATGATGGGTACAACTGAGAGAGACCATCCAAAACATGTAGGAATTCCTTGCAGCACTAGTACTGCTATGGACACAAGTGAGATAATTAGCAAATATCCTAGAAGCAGAAAAATAAATTTAAAAAGTTAGACCCCTACCTGAGACCTTAGAAAATAACTTCAATGTCAGAGGAAAGGGAATTAAAACCAAAATCATTTGGGTTCATCAATGCAATGGAGGCTTCCTAAAATAAGGAAAAAAGTATTGACAAGGTACAACTTTGTTCTAAGTGCTAGTTAAAATTAAATAAGGTCCATATGGGTTCATTTTCTTGGACCTAGAAAGAAATATGAAAACAAATTGCTGAGTTGCATTGGTTAGTATCACTTTGAAAGAAGAGACGTCCTGGCCTTCTCAGAAAGTGACTCTGGACAAGGAGGACAATTAAATCAGAAGAGATGGGGATGAGGAGATACATTTGTATCACAGGCATATAGTATCAAACATTGGACAGTTGGTGGGGTAACATACATCAGTAACCTCTCTCACCTAGCATAAAGTTCCCCATAGAATCATACCAATGTTAGCCTGATGGTTTGCTTTATGAGACTAGCCCCTATAAAAGAACACAAATAATTTGTCATTTTTAATATACAAAAAGCAAAACTTCTTCTGGGAAAAGAAGTTGTGAAGAAGCTACAAGTATATCCAGCAAATGTCTTTAATATTTATATTAGTAGTCTGATTTCTGAATAAATGATGTTGCTTAAAGCCAAAACATGATTCCTGCTTAATTAGAACAGATCTCTATTTTTGTACTGTATTCTCAGGTTATGGTTTGCCTTTTCATTAAATCAAGTCTACAACTATTCTATTATTCAAGACCCCCATGACTGGAAATAGACAAAAACATATTTAGCCTTTGTACACAACATAAACATAATACTTCAGCACAACAATAAAATGTAAACAGCAATAACAGTAACACAACAGGACTAAAGGATCTTCTCCACCAAAGAGAAAACCATGAGGAAGCACTTGTCACTCCCCATCTACTGTTTCTAAATGTATTTGGTCTGGGGTGAAAGAGTATGATCTAAACCATGGTTTGCACTACTTTGACCCAGACACGTTATTTCCCAATACCTTTTTTTATTTAAATAACAGAAGAGGTGATACCTAGTCTGAGAAAAATAGTGTTTGTAAGGGTTTCTAGTTATTATGCAGACAAGACTTGCTCAAGAAAGAGAATATTCCTAAAAGAAGTCCTTTAAAATGTATAAAAGTGATTCACTTTCTTTATGCAATACCCTTCAGACACATTATAAAGAAAAGAGGCACATTTGAAAACTTTTTGAAGAATCACTTCAGCCTTCTGTTTAATTCATTAGAAACTCTACCTCTGAAGTGCTCTATTAAAAGTCTCAGCTTGGGAAAGGTGGATCCTAAAACAGCATTGCTTCTTCCGTGAATTAGAATTTTAGTTAATAAATGTCAGATTTTAATTAAAGCACTAGTATTTGAGATATTCTATGAATTAATTCAAAAGATCAAAAGGGATAAAGGAAATACACAGATTTACCAGGCTCACTATTTTGTCACTAAGATAGATGTACTCATCTTTAAAACATTGAAAGGCAACCCCAATTGGTCAACCACCTGCCTAACAAAAATAAAAAAAAAAGTTTGTGCAGGGGATGAAGCCCAAGCTTGCACCTCCACTCCCTGCTAATTATATATATATATTGACTCCTAGATCACACTTCAGTGGGAAAAGGGCAAAATCGCTGATCCGCATTCCATCATGGTCTCAAACAGAAAAAAATGCCAATACTTTCGATCAGCTGATTTTCAATCAGGTGTACCATTTTTTTCCATTTGAGAAATTATCTTTCAATAACTAAAATGTAACTTTGTGTAATCACAAATGGTCTAAAAAAGTGATATAATCACAACTGATCTAATGCCATTCTCCAGTATATTTTATCAGCTATAGCCCTGAAAATAAGAAAAGTTTATGATTTTTTAGCGATTATTATTTATCTTATAGTTAATATTTCTTGTATATTGTTTATAAACAGTATCAAAAACACAAAAGTATGGAATAAACAATTGTTTTTATGTAAAAAATGTACGCTGAAATGTACTATTGCGTATTAAGAAACTTGTTAATAACTTGGGGAAAGAGTGAAACAGAGTATTTATTGTACTTTATTTTACTTCTGTTTGTTTCCAAGGTAATGCAATGATTTGGAGTGAACATTTAATAAGCACAACCAGAGTAAGAGCCTTCTGTCCCTCATTATTGTTGGCTTTGTCTAGATGTCTTGCACTAAGAGGTTCAAGGACACAAAGTCTCCAAAGCGAAAAAAAGTAAAAACAGATTTATTACTTTACAACTAAACAGTATGATACAAAAATAAAACGGTTAAGCATTTTTCATCTTAGTTTACAAGACTTCTTCAGACCTACGTTTGTTTCCTGGGTTGCAGTTTGGATTTGTTTGTTTGGATTGCACAAAGAGGTTGATTGATATGGCCCAAAGAATAGAATCCATTTCTAGCATTGTGAATGAAGAACCTCTATCAAGATCTCAATTTCAAAAAGTGAACACTGTTAAGTGTATATAAGCACATCATGCAATAACAACATTATTTGCACCATACCAGCTGATCTGTGCTTTGGGTATTTATTTAGATTTCTTTTTTTTTTGGTATCCTTACTATGTACAATTATGAAAACCCCTAGAGTGCGTTCTTGAGGAATGAGTATCTGATAAACTAGATGGCACATCCATTCCCTGCACTTCCCAGTTTTATCCCCTTGTATTGAGTTACTACAGCCAAGGATACATAAACAAAAAATGATATGCTTATAATAATATGCTTATCTGATTTGGATGGTAATCTGAGATTATCAAAAAACAGGGTAACGATAGAGGGGTCTTTTTGTAGACTAACTGATACAATAAAAACATACCTGCTACAGCTGGTGTTAAAGGCTCTCCGAAGTGGGTAACTGCTGGAAGAATTTCCAAGGAGTAAACATTTTAAAATTTCCTGGGAGGACAGAGACAAAAGAAAGCCTTTAGGATGACTCCTGACACAGTAAATGGCTGTATGTAACACAGTCTAGAACTAGGCACTTGAATAACTACATTTCTAGTGGAGTGTCCTTTAACACTACTAGACAAACACTGGTTATATGCTGAAGGCAAAAAACAATGCAATTAGCAATGCACTTAGATAGGGTTTACCTAGTCACAGACAGATCCTCCTTACCCAGAGCAAAAAGACAAACAAATGAGCTATCCACTTGACTTCATGCACCCTTCTTAGTTAAAAAAATGAACTTGCAGAAAAGGCCCTCTGTGTTTCCTTTCATTCTGCTTCAGAACTATCACATCCAAGGACATCTACCTACTGCTCAAACCTCTACCTAAGAAACACTGGTTCAAAAACGACCCTTTTAACTGCCATTTCTCACTTTTCAGAGAATTTAAACTCAGCAACCTTTACATAAGTCCCAATGCAGAAATGTGTCCCCCAAGGATCTATTCTGGCTCCTCTCCTCTTTTCTATCTACTTTAACAAACTTCCATTTAAGTTACCCCATCCTCCTCAATGGGTCAGTGATAAAGAATTACTCATAAACTTCTGTAAAACAAAAATAATTCTTTTTGGCAGGAGGCAAATACTCACTTCTATTTCCAGGCCTCTAAAAATTCTTGATCATCTTAAAAACAATATTGATTCAAATACCCAAAGATCTGCTTGGATGCTTCCTTAATTTCAAACTCCACCTGGTCTACACACACACACACACACAAAACCAATGCTTTCTCTCCTATTCTGGCCTAATAGTATCTTCCCTTTTCTATCCAGACCCTGTAGAAATGCCGTATATAAAAAGGTATCTTACTAGCTCAGCTAAAGTATCATCTCCCTGTATTAGCTGCAGCCTCTAAAAGAAATACATCCACCTTTCAGTCCCCAAAAAATGAACACAAAAGGAAAACAACTGAAAATGCTAACTTGCTACCTGTGAAACAACATTCTGACTTTCTATTGCATCTCAACTATTTAAACTTATCAAGAATGATATCCTCCCCCCACTAGTCTCCAGCTTATTCAGAGATTTACAGACATCCAGCCTTAGAAATCTTAACTCAGGTCGTCTCATCCAAACCCTTTTTCAGTCACTGGTCCCAAACTGTGACAATCTCTCCCTTCTCTTTTTAAAGATCATTCTTCCTACCCCATTTTGTAATCAGAAATAAAAGCATATTTCAAAACTCTAGGAAAGTGCAGCTGTTATCTCTCTGGTAATATAACTTAACCTCTTCATTCCCTTCTTCCCTCTATGTACCTTGTTCTGATTCTACCTTTGATTGTGATTCGTTCAGCATGTCAACACTGATTTCCACTCTGTATATAATGTCATTTATCTATTGCCTTCATACCCTCCAGCCAACTATGATATTCACTTTGCTTACAATAGATGTTCACTTTATATGTAATACATGTATATATTGCATGTTGTCATTCACTGTGTATATTATGTCATGTGTCATGTTAAACTGGGCAGAGATTGCAATCGGCCCTCGGGGATTAGTGGTGTAACCCAGCCCAGTCAACAAATTAAAAATAAAAATAAAATAAATGCAGGTTCTTTCTTCCTGGATTCTGTCCCAGAAAGAAAACAAGATGATGAATGGACTAGGTTAAGGGCAGCTGTAAGATTACATAGTGGGAGGAAGTGTGGATTACTCCTAAGGAACACCCAAACATAATGAAAGATGAAAAATAAATATCCCTACAAAAAGGGCCTACAATTCTGAATATCATTCAAGACACAAGCTTCAGGGGTGCCAAAACATCTAGCTCAAATGGGGGGGGCAGGTGAAACTGTCACTGATAATATTCAAAGGAATTCAAAACTACAGACTTTTAAAAAAGCTAGGCCATAGTTTTTCTTTTCACAATGTCAGAATAAGCACTTTGACAATAAAAAAGCTAAGACCAAAGTCAAAAGAAGTAGGCCAAAATCACATGGAAAGTCAGCTAGTGGTGTGATAGACTGTACTTTTCTGCCGAAAATGTAGACCAAGTCTGGCGGGTGGAAGGCCTTTTTGGTAGTTTCAGTCACTTGTATGAGTTGCGCTAGAAGGTAATATAGCAGCAATAGATATAAAACAGCCACAAGTGTAAGCTGGTTGCATTACCAGCTGAGGCTTGTACTGAAATAGGTACCTGGACTGCCAGGGACTGAGTGCTTGAAACCACACCCTTTCTACCTAGACAGGTAAAGAATTAATGAGAAGTAAAGCTGCACAAGATTGTTACCTGACACAGGAGGAAAACTTAGCTATTTTCATCTCCCTCTTAAACTGCTGAACCAAACAGATATTGTTCCATTTGGCAAACTTGCTGATCTCTTGGGTACCCCATTCCTAAAAGACCATGACTGGACAGGCATTATTTGTCCTCAGAACATATAAAGGGTGTCAAACAGTACATTCAACTCTTGTGATATGAGTGATTGTAACAGACAGATACCTTTCTAATGCCCACTGCAACACATGGTCTTTGACTGGGATGGTGGGGGGGCTATGAGCACTTCATTGTCTGTTTAAGGATCACACTATCCTGATTGACAGAAGCAAGTGGGATCCTTTACTATACCCCAATACTACAGCATGAGGTGTGATGAATGCCAACCTTAGCTTGAGGTTGCTTACGTGAAGCCTCTTTTTATTTGACCTACATTTTTCCTGTACTGAGAAAGAGCCATGGTGGTTTCCCAACCAACCAGTGATGCATCCTTTTTTCAGAAAATGTAATGAGTTTGGCTTAATAAAAGGTAACGTCATACTGAGTTTGCCAGAAGCATTCCATCAATCTATATCTTTGTAACAGGAAATGGACTTTAGAAAAAAGTCCATGAGGGTTTGATGTTTCTGTTGTCATTGTTACTTCACTCTCAGTTATAGCACTCCCATCTGTAGAAGAGACAGCAGGCCACATTGGCTCTCATGAGTCAGTCCTAAGAGGCACATAAAGGTCACACTTCTATTAGCTCTGTGTCTTCATCCATGCTGCCAAACCTTAAATTCTCCCTTCTCTGCAAGAATATAGTTACCTCCAGGATGTGCAGCCACGGAAGGACCCAAACAAGGGCTGATACTAGAAATTCACTTAATGCATGCAGCCAGCAAGAGGCAGCCTCCCAGCTCAAGAAGTCTCTTCTTCTGCAGGACCTCCACCACCATGTCAAGCACCTCAATAAGCTCACTATGTGCAGAGGTTAAACCAAATGGTAATAATTTGTACTTAAACTAAAACTCACAAACAGCAAACTAAAGGAACATTAAGTAGGGACCACAGACTGATATGTCAAAAGGCATATATTGTGTCCAGTTACATCACCCAGACATCCTGCAGAAGTAGACATACCAGTTCTGTTCATGCTGCTGAGCTCCAGGATGGGATGAAAGTCTCCCATCTCTGTTGGAATGAAGAGAAGATGGGACGAGACCCATTTGCTCAGGATAAAGTGGCATTTTTAAATTAACTGTTGGAGAAAAAAGGACTCAGTCTAAAACTGTCAACATCATAAAGTGAAATAATACTTTATTTCTTAAAACACTAATGAGGTGAATGCTTAATTTAAGAGTCTGATAAGAATAATGCAAAATAATTGCAAAGACATTTTTCAGCACTTTAAGTGTTGAGACGGATTATGGACTATAAAGCTAAATTTATAATGCTGTGCAGAGTGTGAAAATCAGATATGTAGGCTTATTTTACTTTTACTAAATCTTTATGAACATCAGGTGTTTCAGCTAATTGGTGATTCTGAATGTCCATGACTTGTTTCGTCATTTTTTATGGACAATTTCAGGCCAATAAAGCCAAACCCCACTAGCTGTGGATATGCATTTTGACCTTGTTATGACCTTATCAGCACAGCACAAGCAGAGTGTTTGACTAAGCATAAGAAACACTAGGCTGTTATACCCAACTGATGTCCAATATCATTAGGGTCATTATCATTAGGGTCATTGCAAAAATATCCCAAACACTGCAAAAATATCCCAAACAACAAACTAAAACAATGAGTGAGAACGCCATGGAAAAAACAATCAGTAAAAACAAAATGAAAACTCCAGCAAAGCTGGAACTTCCACTGAGTGACCTCCCAAACCTCTTATATCAGAGGCACATGGGATATATGCAAATGATTCTTATGAACACTGATTGGTTTTTCAGTGACCTGCTCACTCACTGTTTTAGTTTGTTGTTTGGGATATTTTTGTAGTGACTCTAATGATAATGGACATCAGTTGGGTATAACAGCCCTGTGTTTCTTATGCTTAGTCAAATACTCTGCTTGTACTGTGCTGATGAGGTCATAACAATGCCGAAATATGCATATCCATAGCTAGTGGGGTTTGGCTTTATTGGCCTGAAATTGTCCATAAAAATGATAAAACAAGTCATGGGCATTCAGAATCGCCAGTTAGCTGAAACAACTGATGTTCATAAGGATCATTTGCATATATCCCATGTGCCTCTGATACAAGAGGTTTGGGACGTCACTCGGTGGAAGTTCCAGTTTTGCTGGAGTTTTCATTTTGTTATTACTGATTGGTTTTTCAGTGACCTTCTCACTCATTGTTTTACTAAATCTTTAAAAAGCAGGTTGCATAACTCTCTGGCATGAGGCCTCACAATATTTCTGGGTGGTATGTTATTTTTCTAAAATGTCTACTTAGACAAACATTATTGCTTGCTTAAAAGCATTTGTTTTGAATTAAACAATGACTGATCATTACTATTAAAAAGTGAGCATGCTCATTGGACAGCCCAACCAGCATACCCATTGTAAATTTAACAAATACCAATAGGAAAAAGACTGGCTACTAAAGTACCATTGAACAGCCAGACTTTCCATTGGTATATGCAGGGGACATAGCAAAATAAAAGATAAATCAGATACATTCTACAAAACTAAAGAATCAGAAACATGCCTGATTTTCATTGCATTTCTGCACTGTCCCTTGCAAAATCTTGGCAGTAAAAAAAAAAAAAAGCAACAGCGATTCTCTGTACTGATGTGCTGTGCAAGAGTGGGAAGGTAAGTCCCATACGCATGGGCAGTGCATTAATAAACAAGGAAATATGGGGATGAACACTACAGTGCCGTTATGCAAAGACATTCCCTGGGATTTAATAAACTCTGTGTAGGCACTGTGAAGAGCCTACATGGAATGTATCCATATACATGGCCATAGTTCCACCTCAGCAGCATGCCATGCATATTAATGATGGCATGCTGCCAAGGGAGAGCATAGGAATAGGGATATTGAATCAGTGTAGGCAAAAATGTAGTGGCTACCCATGGCTGTAGATGCCTAGGCAGATATTATGCACAGGGTGAGGCTCACTATAATGTTTTTAGTATGCAATTTTATATTTATTTAGTTTCTTATTCTTATTATTTTTTCTGCATATTTATGAGGTGCAGAATGCAGCAATGCCAAGCTGTGCTCACATATAGACAGCTGACCTGCCAGGCATCTAAAAATAGAAACTAGATGTAATTAATTGTCATAATTAAATTTTCTTTCTATTTTTGTCTGTTTTTATTTTAATTGTTTTTTCTTTAATTGCCTTCTGAGCTGTGCAGAGTGCCACAGAGCTGAGTGGCATTTATACATATATAGCAAACACCTGACAGATATCTAAAAAAAAAAACACTGGGTGTAATTAATTATTTATTTTTAGGTTTGTTTAAATGTGCTTGCGCAGTGTGTCATGGTGCTCTGCAACTCTAACATGGAGCCTAATAGTATATGTGAAAGTCTACTACTTTTCATAATATCCAAGTAGCTAAATGGGTAGAGTTATGGCCTAATGTGTAGTAGGTCATGGGTTTGAGTCCATAGCAGTTATAATACGTTTGTACTTTAACGTACCTTTTAATTTAATCTGAATAAAAAAATGGTCATTTTGGCAATGCTGTGCAATGCTAAGCAGTGATTAAACATGCTAAGCACTGCTTAAACATGCTAATGGCTACCACTGTTTGTGTAGTGCTAAGCTGTACTAAAACCACTGTCTGGCAAGTTTCTATGGTGTCTAGCTCTGCTTAGCTGGTTTGCAAGCTGCTAAGCAATGTGGTGCTTTTTTGAATTTTGCTCAATGACATGTAAGGGCAAGACTTTTAAGGAAAATACTTATCAAGGGTATCAGAACTTGTCAGAGATTTGGGATATGCATGACTAGGCTTAAAAAGGCCCTTGTAGTTGTTAGCCTAGTAAACACTTATGAACCTATAAGAAAACAGCCTATTAAGTTCAATTGGAGGGAATTCTGCATCAGTTATAGGACTTCAATCGACTGCTGATACAGCAGGACATGCTAGAGAAGATGCGTGCTTTTAAGCACAGCAATGGGGCATTTAGGAGTCCAGAGTCTTTGTTGGGCTCCTGGTTAAAAACCATGAACACAGGCTGTTACAGGGCAGGTACCAGGGTTCAGAGTGTAAGACAATGGCCCGGGACTGGTTGGCCAGAGAACTCACCAGTGTCACTGGTATCCCCTGCACAGGTGAGCAGTGTCTTCACCATTATGATGACCTGAAAAAGAGAAAGAGGGGAACCTTGGACACCTGGGTCTAAGAGGCATGAGATGGGAATGCCCCGCAAATATGCAAGTCTGTTGTCCACTGTCTTACTAAAATGCAAGTTGAATATCTGCAAAACTGGTATGCATAATGGTGTGCTTCTCTCCTAACAACTGCAGCTGGGAGGGCTCTCAATGTTGAGTCACATGGTGGGTTACCTGGCCAAACTTGCACCGTGAGTGTGGTGAGTATGGATTTATAATGCTAACTATAGTGCAATAACCAAGAAAGAATAAAGTAGTTATTGCAATAAACTATACACTAGTGCAACTGTAGTGCAATAAATGGGAAATGGGAGCTGTAGTGCAATAAATGAACAATAACAACTGTATTGCAATAAACAATAAATAATATCAGTAACAGTAAGCAAAATGATGTACAGCAGGATTGTGTTGTCATTACTATTGCAGTAGAGCTGTATGCAATACTTGTCTATGGTAAGGTTGCTGCAGTCAAGTGCAACACTGTAATAGCTTTAGAATGCAAAACTAATGGCTTGAAAATTGCATTGCTTAACTCATTGTGCAGTCCAAGGCTGTCTCCAGGCAACTATCAGTCCCATATAATGCTCTCTGTTCCTCCTACTTCAGGTAATAAAGGTATATGGGTGAGGTAGCCCACTCTATGGGCAGATATTGTGTGTGGACTTCACAAAAATATATCAGCATTACCAATAAAGTGTAAAATAGCATTGTTGATTCCCAAATAAAGCCTTTGTAATATACGCAGCATGGTTGTATTCGATGCAATTGTGTTAAACTGTCACTGCAGTCAACTATAACACTAATAGTTCTAGAATGCAAAACGAATGTCCTGTAACATGAATTTTGTTCAACTCATTGTATCATTCAAGGTTGTCTCCAGGCCATTATCGGTCACATAATGCTTGCCTTTTCTCCCACCCCAGGAACAAAAGGTATGTGAGTGAGGTAACCCATGTTATGAGCAGATATTTTGGGCGGAAGTCATAGATGTTTCAAAACAATACCAATACAGTGATAAGCAGAATTGCTGATTATAAATAAATGTGTTTTAATATGTGCAGTACAGTTGTATTCCATGCAATTGTGTTATACTGTCACTGTAATAGTTCAAGAATGCGGTACAACTCTCCTGTAACATGTATTGTTCAACCCAGAGTATGGTACAAGTTTGTATCCAGGCCATTATCAGTCACATAATGTCCTCATTTCCACCCACCCCCAGGAACAAAATGTATATGGTTGAGGTAGCCCATATTATGGGTAGATATAGTGTGTGTGGACTTCACAGATATTTTACAGTAATATCAAGAAAGTGTGAAGCAGCATTGTTGATTTGTAAATAAAGCTAACTATGTCCACTACGGCTATATTCCTTGCATGTCTGTACTAAGTTGATGCAGTAAATTATCACAGTATCTGCAGATGTCCCTTGCAGTCATAGCTATTGGGTTCTATTCCCATCCCTGCCAACTAAGGCGTGACGGCTGTCTAGATTATGTAATGTACAAAATCAAGTATCTCAAGTGTCACAGTTTCTTGTACTGTAATTACTACTGCATAATCCATCTGTCATAGGATTACCACACAAATGATTACCTGGAAAGCAATGAATTACCGAATCCACTTACAGAACACCTTGGTAGTTATGCAAGTCCACATTATGTGAAAATGTTCTGTGTAGTTGTGTACCTGCATTTGTTATTGCTTGGCTCATACTGTCCCAAGTAATCAGCTTGAGAGGTATGTACGTGCTACATAAGCTATGGGAGATTTGTAGTCACTGTACACAAAACTGACAATACACACCTGTAGAGTATATATTTCATTGTTTTCAGGCATATAATCTGCAATGCCACTAATGGACTGTTTCTCTCTCTCTCTCACTATCTCTCTCTCTCTCTCCCCCCACCCCTTATCTTCATTTATTCATTATTGTTTTTTATTATTATGTTTTAATAATAACATATTTTTTTAAAATAACTATATTTTTGGGAAATGTGTTTTATTATTGGTATGCGTTATTATGATTCATTATTAACATACCTTGCTAAAATAACCATGTTGTTGGCCTTATGATTTAATTCTCACTAGCATGCTGTTAACATACTGACTGTTATGCTATTTAATGTTGTGTTGCACATAATATACATTAATATGTATTTGGGTCAATTAAAATGATGTTCCATGCTGTTAATACTAACAATGGTTTGTTTATAACTAACCTTAACTTATTGCTATACCTCATTTACCACAGCATGTCAAGGTAGGCCTGTTCCAGCTGATCCCCCTACCTTGCCTCAACTGGCGATCGCACCGGGTCCCAGTGGGTCTATATCATATGAACGAAAGTTCATATGAGTGAATGATGTAATGAGCGAAAATGCCAGAGATCGATATTCGTGTTGTGGGATCACAGTACAGTAAAGATTGGAGTATTTGCCTTTTCCTCACTGTAGTACGATCTCGGAGTTAGAATATATATTTAGCGGGGGGGTGTGGGAGGTGCAGCCCCCCACAATATCATTTTTGATGTCTGCCATTTTTTACTTATTGAGCGTTCGATCATATGAATTTTCGTTCATATGATATAGACCTGGTCCCAGCACATCTGGGACCCAGACCAGTGGTGCCCCCTCTGCTGCCCCTGTACTACCCACATTATCGGGTAGTACTGTCCCATGGGATAGAGCCAGGTGCCCCTCTGGGACCAGTGGTGGAGAGGGAATAGTCACTCGGAATGAGCTGTCAGTCCTGCTGTGCAAGATAGTCTTCCGTGGCTTTGACCGCTGCCTGTGCCAGACTCAGGGTAAGCTGGCCAACCTGGTGGGGCAGCCTCAACCTGGTGCACAGCCTCCAACACTGCCACCCTTGGGGCATGGGACAAAAGTCCCATGGGTGGGGACATGAGTCACACTGCTGCCTTGTGGAGACACATGGGACTTGGATTCCACAATACCCTCCTATCCAAGGTGCTCACCCCCCTCATGTCATATAATGCCCCTGTCTGCTGTTGTCTGTCCTGTCTGTAAATGCATCTTCACCTACCCAACTTACCTCCCCCACACGTACCTATGTCCCTTCCCCAAAATTTCACTCTCACCTTAAAAAAAAAAAAGATCACCTGCCCCCCCCCCCAAAAAAAAATATTGTCCCATACATAGCTCTCCATTTTGCAGATGTGTCCACTGGACACAAGTAATTTGGCCCAGTTGGCTTGACAATGCAGTTATGGTGTCCTCATCCCACTCTCTGGGGGTGGGAGTTCAAAGTCATATACAAATTCTGTCAAAGTGCACAGGTGTAGCTGCACAAGAAATGGATAGGTATGGTTCTCTCCTACACCCTTCCTGCACATCCCTACCTGCCTTCCAATATGTTTTCCCCCTGCTTGCACCCCATTTCACCACTTTCCTATCTCCCGCTTTTTCTTTGCTTTATTCTTTTTAGCGTAGTGCTGACCAGTGCATCACATTGCTCAGCTTTGCTAAGCTCAGCTAACTAGAGCTATATAGGTTCATAGGTTGGTACTAGGCTATCAGCCCTAAGGCCTATACAAGCCTAGCCATAACAATTCCCTGGCTATTTCTTCCCACATTATTTACTTTCCTGGACCCCTGGGGTGAATTTCCTTTCTCCCATCCAATTGTCAAGGTTCCTCTTGAAGAGGTTCAAAGAGGCACTCTGCTTGACATGTATGGGCAATCTATTCCAGAGTCTGGGGAGTCTCTGGGTCAGGAACCTATCCCTCCAGCATGTTTTGTTTATTGTGATGACAAGGTTTAGATCCCTGGAGCATGTAGCTCTGAGGGATTTAAGTGTAGCATGTCCAACAGCTCTGGGTTTGACATGGCCTTGTATGTTAAGCAGAGATCACCTCTGTGTAGACGATATGCAACAGAGTATAGCTGGAGTTTTTTAAGGTGGTCAGCGTAGGGCATCTGCTTTAGGCCTGTGATTCTTTTAGCGAGGTATTTCTGAGGCCTTTCCAGTTGTTGCAGATGTCTTGAGAGGTACATACCAAATGGGGCGTTGTATTCTATAATGGGTCTAATGAGGGATGAGTACAGTGGGACAATGACCTCCTTTTTTCTGGATGAAAAGCCCTTCGTGATGAGGTGTGCCACATAGAAGGATTTCCTGACTGTTGTGGCGATGTGGTTATCGAAGGGGAGACCACTGTCCACCTGTGTCCCTAAGTCTCTTATCACACTTTCTGTGTTTAGTGTACTGCCACCTATATGGTAATTCATGGATACATGTTTTTCCCAAAGGGATAACAATACATTTCTTGGCATTGAGCTTGAGCCCATGGCTCTGGCACCAAGCATCTGTTTCTGTAAGGCCCTTTTGTAGAGTATCCACATCATTTGGGGATTCAATAATGGCTCCCAGTTTGCAGTCATCTGCAAACTTTGTTAGCCAGAGTCCCTTAGTGTTGACCTGTACTTCAGAGAAGTAGATACCAAACAAGAGCGGCCCCAGGACTGAATCCTGAGGTACTCCACTTGTCACTTGTCTGGAGCTGGATTTGGAGTCGGCTACTTTTACAGTGTGGGTTCTATCAGTAAGCCATTTAGCAACCCATTGGGTGACATAGGGATTAATGCTCAACTTAGTAAGTTTATCTACGATTCCAGAGTGGGGGTTGGTATCAAAGGCCTTGGCAAGGTCTAGATAGGCTGTGTGGACCACCTTACCCTTGTCCATGGCTCTGGAGACTGATTCAAAAAAGTCAATCAGGTTCAGGAGACAAGATCGGCCCTTCACAAACCCAAACTGGGTGGGGTCCAGTGTTTGAAGGTTGCCAATGTCTTTGTTTATAAGTTCCACGATAATACGCTCCATGGCCTTGCAGATAAGGCTTGTCAGACTGATGGGACGGTAGTTTCTGGGATCCAAGGTGGCTCCCCCCTTGTGGATTGGGATAACTATAGCTCTGCGCCACTCAGTGGGCACGAAACCTGAGGTGAGGCTATGATTAAACATGACACTTAGGTGAGGTGCCAGTTCATATTGTAGTTCATGTAGTACACAGCCCGGGATGGCATCTGGTCCCATGGATGCTGTATTATTGGCTTTAGAGAGTGCGTTTTGTACCTGTGTGGCCGTTATTACTGGAATTTGGCAATCTTCCGGTATTGAGATGGGCCATTTAGGGGGTGAGAGGGGGGTGAAGTTGGCACTGAATCTATCTGCCAGGATATTGGCAATATCCTTTGGATCAGTATATTTAATGCCATTCTGTTTTAGCTCAGAGCAGATCTGAGCATTGCCATTTAGATTCTTGACATAGTTATAGAATGCTTTGTGGTTGTCTTTGGAATCTTTGGCAATTTTATTTTCGTAACTAGCTTTGGAGGATTTTATGAGGCATCTCAGTTTCTTACTGAGGGTAGTAAGTGAGTTCTTGCATCCTGGGATTTTCCTCTTTTCTGCAAAAGTTTCTTTCTTTTGTTGTAAAGTTTGTTTATGGCAGGGGACCACCAGATTGGCTTCCTTTTTTTGGATGAGAGCATTTTGGTTCTATTTGGGATGGCACGATTCATGCATGAGTGGATGTGCTCGTACAGTGCCTTAGTGTAGGATTCAGCAGTTGAACTTTCAGTTCCGCCTGCATGGGTGTTATGAAGTTTGTCACTTCTGACTTGAGTAGCATGAAGTTGGCTTTGGAGAAGTTTTTATGGTGGTTTCTTTACTGGGGGGTGGGGGTGGGATGTGGATGTTAAGGGTGATTAGCTTATGGTCAGACCTGACTAACGAGGGGGTGACCATAGGTATGGAGCATTGATTTCCCATGTTGGTAATGACCAGGTCTAGGATATTGGAGCCCCTGGTGGGACTATGGATTAGTTGATCCAGGGCATTGGAATTTATGAATTCCAAGAACCGTTGCGCAAAGGTGTTGGGACATGAGTAGTTTTCCCAGTTAATGGCAGGGTAGTTAGAATCTTAATATTTTCCAGTATGTTTAGAAAGGTGTAGTGAGAATCTTGGGGTATGGTGGGGGATCTGTAGCAAGCTACAATTTGGATTGCAGTCTTACCTAGTGTTAGTTGCACTTGGAGAATTTCAGACACATTGTGTTGGCCAACTAGCCTGGTGGTGTGAATATCCTTGGTGAATATTGACACTCCTCCACCTTTAGTGTTTCGGTCCTGGTTTGGTGGCCGAAAAGTGTGGTAAGAGTTGTAGCCTGGTATTGCAGGGGTGCTCTCTGGAGCCTTGAACCAGGTCTCAGTTACTGCAGATATCGATGTTCTCCATTTTTAGGAGTGCCTCGAGAGAGTGCATTTTGAGGTTTAGACTTCTAGCATTGAGTAGCATTACCTTCAGATTTTGCATGCTTGTACCTGTTACGGTGGTGGTTTTGTCCTTTGAAGTTTGCCTAAAAAAGGCACTATAGGGGTGGCAAGAGCCTTAGCCAGTAACCTGAATCCCAGGGGTAACAGGTGCAGACCATCTCTGGCAAAGCATCGTGGTCTGTCAATCATGTCATCCCAGGCAGACAGATACTGGATCCCCTTTGAATGACACCATAAGCTTAGCCAATTGTTGAAGTCAATCATTTTATTCTTATATTGTGGTATCATTCTGGGCGAAGGCAGGATGCTACTCAGGGCTAGGGTCATACCTGCCTGGGCCACATGATCCGAGAGCTCTTCCATGTCTCTTTTCATGTAGTCCAGGGAGGTACGTCTCAAGTCATTCACTCCAACATGAACAATGACAGAGTCATATTTGTACTTGTTGTGGAGTGACTTGAGTGCATGCGTTATGTGGCGGATCCTGGCACCCGACAGGCAGCTGACTGTAATTTTCTCCTTATTCAACCTGGTGAGAGGGACATCAGTGTGCCGGACTATAGAGTCACCTATGACTAAAGTGTTAGGTACATTGTCTTGCCTTAGGGGCTGTTGCTGGGTGGCACACTGGTGTTGTGACCTATGTGACACATTGGTTGTGATTGGTGTTTGTTTGCGTTTCAGCTTCAGAGGTCTTTGCTGCTTGGGCAGGTTACAGTTAAGGGCCTCTGCATATGTGGATTTAGTGTTGCTATATGTGGGTGTTGGTGGTGCGGGTTTAGAAGGGCTATGTGTTGCTTGAGATGTAGTGTGGGTGTTAACCTTCTCCTCTTGACTGTTTAGCACAATCTTGGGTGGAGAGAGCTTTGCTTCCATTTTGGCTATGTAAGTGCATCTCTCACAGGTTGTAGTGCTGGGTGGTAGGAGGAGAGGGTTGTCTGTGTACATGAGGCAATTGCTGCATTGCCCCAGTATGCCCAGATTCACCAGGAGGACAGGAGAAATCACCGGAAGCTGACCCTTGGACATGCTTGGTTTGGGGCTTTTTTTTTTTCTTTGTAAAGTATAGGAGCTGTTTCCTTAGCAAGGTACTTTGCAATTATAGGCTGTTTAGTGCCTACTATTAATTTCTCCTTGTTAACAAGGAGAGTTCAGTGTTTGTATGAGTTTAAGGCTTCCTAGTGCTTTCCAGCAGGTACTAGAGAAAGTGCTAGTCACAGGGATGCTTAAAGTTAAGATTGAAAAGAATGCACTCTGCAGTGTGCACTACAAAAGTAAAATGTGAAAGTAGGTAACTTGACTTTTACCTGTTTAAAAAGTTAAGGTTTAGTGGCGAGTTACTATTTTTAAAACAGCAAGATGGATTGAAAGGGGTGGTACTTTTGTATTTTGGTACTATGAGATACTGTAGGATGGCTAATAAATTTAAATAATTGAAGGGGTGGGATTTCAAAAATGATGATTTTGTGATTACTCACATAAGCCAGTGAAAGTAGAGAGAAATGAGATATATGGTCAGATTAACATAAGAGGCGGGCAACTAGAAAGACAGTGATATTTAACAAGACAACTTAAATGGGTGAGAGGGCGGGGAACAGAGAGAGCTGTGGTCTCTTTTGAAGTTTTAATATGTGTTTATTAAATTGTGAGACACATGTACAAAATAGACACCTCTCCCATGTTTTGAGCCCAAGATCATCACACCTGCATCCCACTGCATTAGCCCACCACACCACGCAACTCTTATTTAAAACATGTGGTTCAAACAAAGCATAGTAATTGCCAATTACAGTCATTAATAAATGAAAAACAAATGAAGTGTAGACAAACTGGTACCAAATAAACAAAGGAAAAAACACTACAAAGCAGGCCAGGATAAGCCCAGACGTAGATTCCAAAGAATAAAATAACTTTATTAGATTAAGCACTTTCACCCGCATACCCGCAGGCTTCATCTGAATCTAATACACATATCAAACCTCCCTATTATATACTAATGGTTTTCAATAAAAATCAACATCACATGATTAAGTCCATAAAATACTTAAAGTAACATACACTAGGGCTAAATAAAACACTATTGCTGTTGCAATCAAATCTTCAACAATATCATAAAATGACAGCGTATACAAAACGAGCAACTAATATTATTCATAACTTAATGCTCTAAGTTGCAATATAGAACCAATGGAAATAGTTTCCTTAATTCCAGGATAGTTGGCAGCATTTAGTAAAAGTTGCCATCTTACTTCTTTCTCCTCCAATAAAATCTTATAGTTTTCCCTTTAGGGTTCACTTTCAAGATATCCAAAATGGCAAATTTAAATGTTTACATCCTGTACTAGCAACCAAATGTCTGTATAGAGCATTATTAGTGTTACATTTCTTTATCTGATAATTATGCTCATAATCCCATTTTTCAATAGCCTGTTAGTTTCTCCCAGATAGAATACTGGGCACACAGTACAGTTACCAAGATGGGTCTACTTTCATAGACCGAAGCCATGTCACCGACACCCGGAAGACCGAGACGGAACGACCGAACAGGTAGGTTACCGAATACGCGATATCCCGACAGCTGAGAGACCGACAACGGCAGCGTGTGAGTACGATACGGTAAGTGTGCGAAAGTGAAAGATTTAGGATTGGGGAGCGGACAGGTAAGTGTACGATAGTGAGGGATTTGAGGTTAGGGTGTGGGAAAGGTGAGTGTGCGGTGGTGTCGGACTAAGGGTTCCGGTGAGGTAAGTGTGTGGAAGTGACGTAGAGTAGTGTAGGGAAGTGTTAAGTGTGTCAGGGTTAGAATGCGGGTGGAGTGAGTGTGCGATAGTGACGGTGTTGAGGATTAGGGGTGGGTTAAGTGAGTTAGGGTTAGGGTGCAGGTTGGGTAAGTGTGCGGTAGTGTCGGACGTTAGGGTTAGGGTTTAGGTTAAGGTTAGTGGATATGTTGTTGTGTGTAATGTGTAGTT
Organism: Protopterus annectens; assembly: GCF_019279795.1. Lineage (NCBI taxonomy): Eukaryota > Metazoa > Chordata > Ceratodontiformes > Protopteridae > Protopterus > Protopterus annectens. The sequence continues at coordinate 1,585,767,134 of NC_056744.1, forward strand.
GACGTTTTTTGTGTCGGTGTTGTGGTGTTCGGTATTTTGAGTTGTTGGTGTGGTGTGTTTTCGGTTGTTTGGGGTCGGTAACTTGTGTGTCGGCGATTCGTACGTTAGGTCTATGAAAGTAGACCCACCAATATATATGCTTTGTATTACAATTGCCACTCTTGAAAATAATGTGTGTTTTATTTATATTATCCAACACTATACTGTCCAATTCAAGAATAGCAGAGCATTGATTACAAAACCCACATTTCTTAGTACCCCCAGGGATATTATGTCTGTAAGAAGAATTATGTGTCAAACTACTTTCAAATCTATTTTTCAAATTTCTGCCTGTTTTAAACAAAAAGGCAGGTGTATTACCCACAATACTAAGCACGTCACTATCACTTTTCAGTATATTCGTTGATCATAATTAGTTGTTTAATATGTTGCACTTCTGTACTTTATTCAAGTATACATGCCCTCTTAAAAGTGTGATTAACATCTACTTTTAACCATTTATCCACAAGTTTATCAAAGGGGAAAGTTTTGGATTTACTTTTTGATATGATGGGATGAAAAGGGGGTTCAGTTATACTTTTGTGTATTTTAGGTATGCCTAGCTATAACTGGATTTTCTATTTTCAAATAATTGTAAATGTCCTTAGTAATTCTGTTCTCTAAAAGATATTCCTCCAAGTAAAAATCAATTCTTCTATAGTCTATATTGATTTCATTTAAAGACATGACCTCATAAATATCCATACTATTCAAAATGTTATACATCTTACTTGCATAATCTACAGTATTACATAAGACAATTCCACTGCCTTTATCAGGCTTCATAACTCTAATAGATGGGTTCTTACAAATGTCTTTCATAATGTCCTATTCTACTTTTGTTAACTTACTATTCTTTTTATGTATATTATGTTTCTTTGAATTTATATAACTCATCAAAAATAACTTTCTCTAAGTGGCAATAGTGGGACATAGAGGAGGATTAAAACAACTCTTTTTCTTTATCTGCAATTTATCCTGTCTACCTGTATCTTTAAAATATACAGCTAAATTTAATTTACATTAAAACATTTTTATTTCAATGAAAGTGCCCACTATATTGAATCTGATAGTGGGTACAGACTTCATTCCCTTTGAAAATAATGAGAAATGATCTTTAGTAAGTATCACTGATGTGTAGCTGTAAATTTTAAAATTCTGATAGGTGTAAATAACAGCCTGACTATTAACTATTTCTTGTACTCCATCCACCTGTAGCTGTCTCTCCGATATCTGTTCGGGTGCTGCCATCTTTGTTCCTGTCCCGAATCCCAGTGTGCATACCTCTTATAACAGGGTCCTTGTCAGTTTCTCTTTTGAAAATTGTCATAGGTATTCCTATACTTAGGATTTTTAGAATTATGCTGATAGTGTGAATACCCTGTATCTTTAACAATTTTGTCATTATTTAGTAACTTATCATTTAGAATGGGAAATTATGCAGGACATTTGTAAGAACCCATCTATTAAAGTTTTGAAGCCTGATAAAGACAATGGAATTGTCTTATGTAATATTGTAGATTATGTAAGTAAGATGTATAACATTTTGAATAATATGGATATTTATGAGGTTGTGTATTTAAATGACATTAATATAGGCCATAGACACACTGATTTTTACTTGGAGGAATACTTTATAGAGAACAGAATTACTAAGGACATTTACAATTATTTGAAAGTAGAAAATCCAGTTATGGCTACTATAGTAGGCATACCTAAAATACACAAAAGTATAACTGCACCGTCCCTTCTTCCCATCGTATGCAGAAGTAAATACAAAACTTTCCCCTTTGGAACCCTAACCTACACTCCCACACTGTCTGCATCAACTACACTCCCTTGTCTCTAACTCATGTGGCACATGACCTTCCTACACCCTGTCCCGTAACTTCCATATTTACAGAGCACTTTGTAATGGGCCTCTGAATGGAAGATACACAGCGTCTATTGCACATGCTAGCATACCAGGCTGTATCCCACGTGATCTGACAAGGATTACTAACACCATTGGGCAACCCTTGCAATCATACTGACACTTCTGGCTGCACATCAGCTGGGTGGTCAATGGCAAGTGTCACACCCTTACAGAGAGGTGGTGCATCGTCTGACCAACAGAACAATACACTTCTTTGTATACATATCCATATCTGTATGCCCATAGGGGCAATCATTATGGAGCTGATCAGCACACATATGTGTGAGCTACACACACTTGACTGTACACAGTTTGGATGTGTGACTGGGGGAGCATGACTGTTACACATGGTGGACATGTGTGAGGCAGTCACTGAGGACCTGGGTGAAGGTACATCAGGGGGTACAACATCCAGACTGAGGCAAGCCATCTGACTATATCCCCCACTCAGGCAACATGTACAAAGCACTCACTTAGGTATCCATGACACTGTCATTGTAGGGGTCATTAAGTGACCCATTGATGGCACACATACGCAACATAGAGACACCCACCTCCAATAGATGATCTGTATGCAGCAGTGCTCACCAGGGTGCAGTCCTGGGTCATCTACTGCTTGGAATCCATCTAACCACAATGCCTGTAACTACTGACTGAGGCTAACAATGTTTGCTGATGCCTGCACACTGTGAGCACTCATAGAGTCAATGAGGTATGTCACTATCCTGCAAGAGGGCATTGCAAATATAAGCTTGTTGACATACTAATGGCCAGAAACAGCAAGCAAATATATATGTAGTGTCATTTCCATCAGTTGTACCTATGTACCTAGTAAGTACAACATCATTCACAACATGTGATGTACATACTCACAGGTGAAGAAACTGGACATACAGATCTGGCCACACAGGTTTACACCTAATGAGCCTGAGCACCATGTCTCTACAGTGGTATGGCTGGAAGCATATGGCATAGATGAGGCCCCAGTGACCAGTACATGACCTATTCATACTTTCCACATACTCTTCCCTCAGCATGCCACTATCTGAGTGTAATGGCTATTTGTTGTCATACCTTTCCAAGCAGTGTTGGCAATTGCACACAACAGTATGGCCCCTTACAAAGACACTACACATCTTCAGTATGTGTTCATTGGGGATCATCTGCAATGAGTGCCATTGTCACCTGTGGCATATAGACTACTCAGAGGTGATCTGTGCCTTGCATACAGGGCAATGTGTGACACTGCTTGATTGCATACTATGCCCATCTGCAGGAGCCACAGCAGATGGATAACTCGCTGTAAGGACATTAACCTAATATGTGACATTACTACTACATGCTTGTTGGAGGGATTTGTCTAGGAGACTTCAATGCACCCTTGAAACAGAACCCTGCCTAATGGGACACAGAACACCCCAGTGCACCTCAACACATGCCATCTGTATGATGGCTGGATGACCGTCATCTCAACACAGAGTATCTGCCTGTGTCATTCTTGGACTGCGGAAATATGTGCTGATCCTGTATATAAAGATGTATATGATTGTGAGGGCTGTATGTCCAATATGCTAGTTAAGTTCAAATGTCCTATGGTTCCATAACATGATGTAAAATGCTCAAACAGGGCTACACACAAACATGGCTACATTGAGGCTAGCACCACTTCCAGTCACTGCATACAGGACATGCCGACATACACACACAGTGCAAGTTGGCTGTATTTAGATGAGAACACCTACCTATGTCATGGAATACACTACAGCTAACAGTATGTGTTGCATGCAACACACTTCATGTCTGCTAGTACTATCAGTTTAGGACATATTATGCTTGATGACATAAGCAGGCTTTGTTGTGGTCAGTCCTTTGGGGGCCACATCACCTTCTACAAATCAAAAAACACTGACACCCTACCTATTTCTCAGTTACCAAGGTTATCAAATGTATGCCATATGGACATAAACACACTAAGTAGCTTGGAGTAATATTAGAACCACTACCTATCTAGTGTTATATACTATAGATCACAGTACTTATCGCATGCACCACAGCTTAAGTCTGATAAGTCTTAAGGTGGATGATATCATCAGACCTTATAGAAGAGGGCTGTTTGGACACCAACAGCAAGTTACAGGGCTAAAAAGTACATAACCATTGCAGATGGATAGCCCCTCAGGGCATACCCTTTGTTTTGTTTGGGGACACACACACACACACACACACACACACACACACACACCAAGTAGACTAGCGTAAGATTACTACCCCTACCTATCTAGTCTTATATGTCAGATCACGGTACTTATTACATATGCCATGACTTAAGTTGGACATTACAATGGCAGATGGTACTCTTAAGGGAGATGACATCAGCAGACCTTGTAGCAGATGCCAGTCTGGAAGCCAGCAGCAACTTACAGGGCCAAAAAGTGCATGAGCATTGCAGGATGATTGTAAATGAGGTATTCTCCATTGTTTTGCATTGGGGTACACACACACACACACACACACACACACACACACACACACACACACACACACACACACACACACACACACACACACACACACAGATGTGAACCAAGTAGACTGGAGTGAGATTAAAACCCCTACCTATCTAGTCTTATACACTATAGATCACAGTACTTATCACACGTGCCACAGGTTGAGTTGGTTGTGTATGTGATTCCAGGCACAGTACTTGTGCAGTACACAAACTAGGCTTGTGTTAACCAGCATATGTGGCCTGCAGAGTGTTATTGTTTCTTACTGTTATCTGTATCTAGTATCAAAGCAGTGAGATACCTGTTATTGTCCTAGCTATGTGTGTGCAGTTACCAGTATGGCCATATGTGGCTGCTTGCAGTTAGATAGGCAAACCTGTGGGCAGGAACAATGTGCCCTGTCCATGTGTGTATTGACAACATTATACAGTACACCACCTGCTCATCTGGATCTGTCTACGTGGTGACATCCATCAGGCACAGGTGTCTGTAAGTAAATGGATTATGTACTGTTGCACCCTTAGTTTGGATCCTTTGAGCAACAGTATGGATGTGTGATTGTGCATATTTACTCACCTCACCATTGTTAGGGTATGTAGGGCAATACAGACATTCACACACATATATATGTTACTCACCTCACCATTGTTAGGGTATGTAGGGCAATACAGACATTCACACACATATATATGTTATTAACAGGGATGTATATATAAATTTAGCTGTGTGATAGCATGATATGTATATGTGTTATATAGATGTATGGGAAGAGTCTAGGTCTAATTTTAATATATAGATATATATATATATATATATTTGCTATGTATATCAATTTGACACTACATAGCAATAGATATACTATGTGAGAGACTCATCTCAACCTGTGACAGATGGATATGTATTTGTATATGTCTCTGTACAGACATATATATATATATATATATACATAATAGGTTATTCTGATGATGGGGCAACATAATTGCGCTCATCTTAATTTAGTGTTTAGGCATGCTCAGTGGGACTGTCAGAAGTTATACAGTGACCCCAGACCATGCCTATCTACACTCCTGTCCAGGAATTTGTGTGTTACAGACCACACTTCTCAACTGTTCAGATTGTCACAGAATATGAAGATGCTTGGCTTATATTTTTGGTCTGGTTCCTCATAAAATTTGCAGTTTTCTGGCAAATGACTTGGATGATCTGAGGATTGATGTCACTAATAACATACATTTGAGTTTCTGACATCATATAATTCAGAGAAATTTATATTGAAACAAACCCTGTTACTTTAGCAACTTTTTATGTTTATAAGAACAGTATTTAAAATATGACCCTATTTGTCGATCTTTGTCCCCCTATTTTATCAGGCTTTGTCCAGAGGTCATGCACTAAGAGGTTGAGAGGAATGTTACAGACATTGACATCTGTCCCCGTTTCTGCACTACTACACTTCACTCAAAATGTCCACAGCAGTCACCAGCTGTGTGCTGTACTGAATATGTGACTGAGGTTTATAATGTTATACCACATGCAGACTGACAGTCTGTGAAAACACCAACATAATAATACCTCACAGCAAAAGATGTGACTACTTCCAGATTAGAACCATCAACACCATCACCCATACTAACTTCTCTAGTCCACTGAGCCACAACGGCTGCAAGACAGAGAGAAGTCATTCATCACATAATCAGCAGCATAAACGTGCATGTTGTTATTTCTGTTTTACATGAGACATACAATGTGTGATAGAGTACTATGTTATAGCCCTGTGATTGTCTGGTTTGATGATAAAATTGGACTGGGTATCTGTAGTCCCATGTGGCTGTTACTTCTGTCCACATAGTCCACTATATTTCCATGCATAAATGCAGCAGATCCATACATACAATACCATACTATATTAATCCTTACAAGTAGTGTGTAGGTTACAAACTTACCTTGTGAATGCAGTAGATGATAGAACTGTAGTTCAGGGCTGACTCTGTGTAATGCAAGCAGTACACAGCCAATACATGGATAGGTACAGGTTGTGCAGGTTGCCTGACATCAACAATTTTAATATCTATATGCGAGTAGGAGTAAGGTGTCACTCCCTAGAGCCCTAGGTTGTCAGTGAATGTGCTATGTGTTATCTCTTAGCCAAAAGCCAGGGCATACTGGGCACACCTTTGTCTTCTACAGGAACATCATCAGAGGGTTCCTCCTTTGAGTCCTCCTGTGAGTGTGGCTCTGGTGACCAAGGCACTGGGGGTGGGCTGTGCATCTCTTCCCTTCTCTTTGCTGACCCTGCTGCAGCTGTTTCTGCAGGATCATACTGTGTAAGCATGGCACATACAGTGACTATCTGTGCATATGTGGCTAGAGCATACTGCAGAGCTCACCAGATATATAGAGTCACCAGAACCATGACTTCAAAAACCCAAACACATGCTCTAAGATGTTCCTAGTTTGTGCGTGTGCCTCATTAAGATGTTCTTCAGTAGGTGTGTATGCATTTCTGATGGGTGTCATCATCCACGGTTCCAGTGCATAGCCAGCATCCTCCAGTAAATGGCCATGTGGGATGTTCCTGCCATGAAACATCTGGTACAGCTGTGATGAGTGCCATTTATGGAAGTCATGATAACTGCCCAGGCTGCCAACACACACATTCATTATAATGCCCTGGGCATTGTACCCAACCTGGCAGTAGATGTTGTGGTACCCCTTGCAGTTGATGTAGATTCTACCCTCCTCACCGGGTGATGCCTTGATGTGTACATGAGTGCAATCTATGGCAATCAGTAGCTCAGGGTAGAGTGCTACATGGTAGAAGTGTTGCATATCGCTGGCCCTTGACACAGAGGTGAGGGGGAAGTAAATGTGCTCACTGGCATGTGGTAGGATGTCTTCCAGGAACTCATGGAGTACCCTGGATGCAGATGCCTATGAGACCCCATCATGTCCCCAGTTAGTCTTTGGAAAGTTCTTGTAGCTGGTATCCTAAGGGCTACACATACCTTTGATTCCACTGGGATGGGTTCACCTCTGTTGGCTCAGGGTCTGAGTTGAGGGCAGCAGTGCTCAGTGAGTTCCTGTAGTATGTCCCTGTCCACCCTGTAGCACTCTACAATCTCCAGATCATGTAGCTTGTGGAAGGTTACACTGGGCCTGACCACTGTTCTCCTTCTCTGCCAAGGTATATTGTCATCATCATCAGCAGCAGCAGCATTGACTTCAGATTTTAGCACATACAGATGTAGCAGACCTCCACCAGCCCCTAACATTCTCTCAGTTAGAATTCCCAAGTCTGTACTCCAATGGTCCAGAGTATGGGGGGAAAATCAGATTATAGGGTGTATGCATGCTTTATAGTTCTCTGCTGGTGGTGCTGACTGTGTGATTTGCTACCTGCGATGCATTGCACCTGCCTAGTATATAATTAACATCAGTTAATGACCCTAGTTTCAGTTAAACAGCAGTCAAACATAAGTAATATGTCACTGGCTTTCAGACAGACTCAGCACTGCAGCACGCCATGTGTGCCTCACAGGTAAACAAAGCTTAGCATTTGGTCTACACACTCCCAGACTTCCACACACAGCAAGGTGGCACACAGCGCAAACATGCTTAACCATGCAGAAATGCACAGCTCTTAGCTAAACACAGCTTATATGTGACACACCCCCCTGAAAGGACATGCTGAGCAATGTGGTACACCAAGCAAACAGGCACAGCTGAGCTGAAGTCAGATTAGGAGTCATTGGATACATCCTCCAATGATGTCAACTGCCTCCTCTGTAACACCAACACTGTTCTGTGCCTATACAGAGGGGATATGCAGACATGATTAAACCTTTACACTATTCAGTAACTCCACCTCATTTGCATAGGGATCCACGCTCACAGCCTGGAAACTACAGGCTTCAAACCCCTACTACATTAGCAACAGCACCAGTGCACCATTTTAGATAATCCACACAAGGTTCTATACTACATTTCTGTCACACAATATTAATTTTGTTTCTTTCAATCCTTTTTTTTTTTTTTTTTTTATAAAGCTTGTTTGGCACTGTGGCATATTGCACAAACATGCTGAAAAAATTAATTTAACTTCTCTCCTTTCATTTTTCAGACACACAGGAGGGTAGTTTCACTCTTATCCGTATGTGGTATACTATTTCTGCCTATCTATCTACATTTTTACAACCCCTTTTGTCCATCTGCACTCCTGTACACGGAATTTTCCTGTGTACACAACAGACACTGACACCATGTCTGCAGAGCTGCCTATCTGCTTGCTGGATCACTCTACCTGCTACATTTGCATGAGATTCACCTGCTTATGAGGTGATTTGCATGCCACAGAACTTCCTTTGTTGGCGCTTTCATGTGCTCCGCCCACCAGTGCTTACTGAATTGAAATATTTTATGTGACAACTTGAAGAACAGCAGCAAAAAGAAATCCACAACTGGCCACAGCACAAACACAGGTTTAATGAAAAACTCAAAACTCTAGCGCCTCAGCTTACAACCTTCTGGGAGTAATACAAAACACACAGCTTTACACAGACTTTACATAACACCATTCATCAATTAATTATTCAATTACATAGTAATTGTTTCCAATTAATCTCTAAATTTAAGCCTACAGGTACCATAGTATTGAACTTTAAAATATAGTTTGTCCTTAATATCACATATTTCACCAGTTTTCATAAATATTTGCTCTAAAACAGAAGCTTTTAACAAAGAATGATCAGCATTATGAACTGTTTTAAAATGCATTGCAATATTACTTTCTATTTTACCATTCATTATATCTCTTATGTGTTCCTGTATTCTTACTCTAAATTTCCTTTTGCTTTTTCCTATATAAAATTACAAGGGCAGCTGAGAGCATATATTATCCCTTCACTGTTACATGAAAATCTACCACCAGGAGAAAACTTAATACCATTTGTTTTTTAAAATTTGTAACACAGAAACATATAGAGCAACCACCACAAGGGTGAGTGCCCCTTATGGCAGGAAGTATGTGCAGTGTCTCATTAGGCATAGAGAAATAGCTAGAAACAAAAAAATATTTCAAACTTTTTCCTTTTTTTATAGGAAATGCAATTCCATGTCCTGAAGTAAAGATTTTCAACAGCTATGTCATATTTTATTACTCCTATTGCTCAGACTATTATACACTGAAACAAAATATATCTGATTTTTTCAAGATTCAATATTATAGCAATAACCCACGCCTGGGTGTGGGTAATGCTGGCTTTAACCACGGTTGGCGTGGTTTGGTCCCGAGGGCGAAGCCCGAGGGACCAAACAATGCCAACCATGGGTAAATACAGCGTTACCCACACCCAGAAGTGGGTTATTGCTATTATACCATGACATTATTTAAGAAATGAAACTATTACTTTTCTTAAATAATGGCATAGTATAATGCCTGTTTACTGCCCTTCCACAGATGTCTGGCATCCGCTGCAGTACATCAGAGCTGTGGGCAAAAGCAACGGAGAAAGCAAGATCTCTGTTGCTTTTTTTTTTTACTGTTTTCGCTATGTTAAATGGGTTTAACATAGCGAGACAGTTTTAAAATAAGCAATGGAGATGTCCATTGCTTATTTTAAAACTATCTCGCTATGTTAAACCCATTTAACATAGCGAAACAGTAAAAAAAGCAACGGAGATCTTGCTTTCTCCGTTGCTTTTTTTTTAAACCTGTCTCGCTATGTTAAATGGGTTTAGCATAGCGAGACAGCTTTAAAATAAGCAACGGAGATCTCCGTTGCTTATTTTAAAGCTGTCTCGCTATGTTAAACGCATTTAACATAGCGAGACAGTGTTTTAAAAGTAGAGCTATACTAATGGAAAAAAGTCCGGGCGACCGGACCTTTTTCCATTAGTATAACTCGATTTACAATGTGCACGCTGGCCAATCAGCGTGCACATTTTGGGGGGGTCATGGCATAATATTCCTTTCTCCATGCATGACATTTTGAAACTGATTTAACCCCAGTCTAAATGCTAAAACTCTTTGTAAAGACTTCTTAACCACATTATGGTTATAACCCCTATTAATAAACATGTAAAAAGTGTATCTGCACTCTCTTACAAAATCCCCCCAATCGCTACAAATTCTGTGCATTTGAAGAAACTCCCTATAGGGTAGGGCTTCAGCAAATGTTGGGGACGAAAACTAGCCCCATGCAAAAATTCTTACTGAATTGAAAACCTGCTTGCTTTCGTGTAAGCAGCATGGTAGGATACCTACATGGTAAAAAAGACTGTGTAGGCTTTATTAAATTCTCCCCTTGTTTTATAGACTTTTAAGGGGAGATTTCTGTCTTGATTACTACAACATTAGAGGCCCAGTTGTCCAGTATCTCCACCAATACTAGAAACAGGAACCTATATCTTAATGAACAGAAAAATAAAACATGATAGAAGGATATGTTCATAATCCAGTACCTCCCAGACCTCTGAAATAAACTTTGCCTTTTCCTTTAAACATAAACTAGATGACTGCATAGATATCCACAGATTTACTACTGACCAGTATGGCCTCCTGGAGAAAGGAAGTGCTGCCCTAGGGAGGGCACTGGCAAGGTGAGAATGGTCATGAGACTCAGTGGCCTTGAAATATTTATCAGTCTACGAATGTATAAGCAATTGTTTCTTTATTCTTATTATTTATTTATTTATTTATTGACATTTGTTAACCAGGTTGGACCTGCTGGGCTTTTGGGCCCTTTTTCAGAGGAGACCTGAGGAGAAAAGCTCCAAAATAGATGATATACAAATACATTACAAGTTTACATAATTGCACAGTCATTAAGTCTAAGGTAGTAGATTATACATATATACAAGTTACACAGAGTACAAATACAGTTGTGTGTGTGCAAATGCATCAGGCTCAGAGGGAAAGCAAACAATCATACAAGTATAGAGACAAGTACAAATTTTCTTTTTTACACAGGGGGTTCCTGTGCAGTCCACTAAACTTAAAAAAAATGGAGAAAGGAGCCTATCTTACAGGGAGATGTGGAAAAGATAGTAGAGTAAGGCACCAAGGAGAGAGAGGGGTAAATTAGGTTGGGTCGAAGCAGGGGCAGGTTTTGGAGTTCTGAAGATGAGTTTTTATTCATTTTTAAAGTGTGAAGAGTCAGTGATGGAGTGGATGTGAAGAGGAAGTTTGTTCCAAGCTCGTGTGACAGTGTTTATACAGCAACTTGCCTATGTGTTTTTTTTGGGCTGGTAGATGTCTAATAGTTTCTGGCTGGAGGTACGGAGGGTTCGAGATGGAGTATAGGAAGATATCAAGGAAGAGAGGGAAGGGCAGGCTGAAGGTTTGTAGATAGTAGAGTGTAATATTTGTAATTGAGATAACTGCAGTTGTTCGGGGAGTTCTAGCCATTGGAGAGTGTTTAGTGAGATACAGTGATGAGTCTTGTAAGGAGAATTAGTAATACATTTTGCTATTTTTTGGTATGTTTGTTGAAGTTTATTTAGGGTTATGGCCTGAATTTTGGTGAGAACTGGGGTGGCATACAGGAGGGAGGGGAGGAGGAGAACTTGTCCTAGGGTGAGTCTGGAATTGGGGGTTAGGAATTTTTTGTTCTGATAGAGTAGGTCCAATTTCTGATGTGTTTTCTTAATACATTGGAGTTTGTGGAGGTTAAATTTTAGTTTGTCATCAATGATGACCCTAAGAGTTTAGTATGGTGTCTGGTTGGATAATTGTATTGTTGGAGGATTTGATGGCAAAAGTAGTTTTAAGCTGAGAAAGAGAGCTGGGGAGGAAGAGTAGTAGTTTAGTCTTTTTTGGATTTAGTATGAGTAGGTTGTCTGAAAGCCATTTTTCAGTGGATAGAAAGGCTTGTTGTGTTAGGGAGTGGAATTCACAGATACTGTTTGAGGTTGAGATAAGTGTAGAATCATCTGTGTACTGAATGAAGGAAGATTCTTTGCAAGATGTGAAAAGATCATTAGTGAAGATATTAAACAGGAGGGGACCTAGGATGGATCCTTGAGGCACCCCAGTTGGGACAGGGAGGAATGGAGAGGAGGAGGAGAGTCATTTAATGGATTGCTGCCTGCTGGATAGGTAGCTAGAGAACCAGGCGAAGGAGGTGAAGATAGGTTGAGGTTGGCAAGCTTTGTTAGTAGTAGAGGATGTGAGACTGTATCAAAAGCTTTAGAAAGGTCGAGGAAAAGACAGGAAGTCGGTTTATTGTTGTCAAGAGCCTCTGCAATAGTATGGATGAAAGATAGAAGATTTGTAGTTGTACTGTGGTTGGGGTGGAATCCATGTTGAGTGGGGGTGAGTAGGTTGTGCTGGAGAAGGTGCTTTAGAAGCTGAGTGTGGATACACTTTTCTAGGATTTTAGAGAGGGGGGAAAGAATGGCAAAGGGACAGTAGTTAGATAGGTCAGTGGAATTTCCACCTTTATGTAATGGAATAGTAAAAAATGATTTCCACAAGGAGGGTACAGTAGCTTTGAGGATAGATCTATTGATTAGAATATATACAGGGTATGCAGTAGATTCAGCAGCAGGTTTGAGGAAGGAAGGAGGTAGGTTATCTGTGGAGGGAGAACAAGGTTTGAGCTTAAGGAGGAGAGATTTGATATAGGCTATGGGAATGGGGTGAAAGGAAAAGTTAGTTGAGTTTAGAAGATTTGGAGGTGGGGCGGAAGTAGAGTTAGATTTAGAGGGTAGGAGATTCTGGATACTGTTAATGAAGTGAGGGGATGGGTTTGAGGGACGACTTGGAGAGAGAATTTTTTCAGGGTAGACCAAAATGTGCGAGGGTTGGATTTATTGTTGAGCTGAGCTGAGGTATAATATGACTTTTTATCATTTATAATATGTTTTTGTTTGGTTTCTTAGTTGTTTAAATTTGAGTAGTAAGGGTTGTTGTTTAGTTTTGGTCCAAGCTTTCCATGCTCTATCTCTTTGATGCATAAGTGACCTAGTTTCTTTGGAAAGCCATAGTGCCTGGTTTGATTTTATTCTAACCTTCCTAGTGGGAGCTAGAGAGTCTAGAGTGTTAAGGAAGATGCTATTGAATGTACTTACTGCATTGCTGAGAGGTAGTTATTTAAGGATGGACCAGTCTATGTTAGCAAGATAATGGTTAAAATGGTTGGCATCAAAATGGGATAGTTTTTGGCAATCTTTAGTAAGATGTGATTTGGGAGTTTGGCAGGAGTATCTGAGAACAGAGGTAGGGGGATGGTCTCTAAGAGAGTCGGGTAGGGTGGTAGGGTTGTGGTGGTATTGGGGGAGTTAGTAAGGATCCAGTCAATGGTTGAGCTGGATGAGGAGTTTTTGTGAAAGCAAGTGGGGGCTGAGATTAGTTGGCGGAAACCATGCAAGTTGATACTGAGTTATGGAGAGTCAGAAATAAGTTTGGACCAGTCTATGTTCATATCTCCAAGGATAAGGGTTTCATAGGTTACAGAGTTGGAGAACCAGGATAAGGCATTTTCTAGTATGGGCAGGTTGTTTCCTGGGGGGAGATAAATTGAGGCAATAGCAAGCTTTTTGCTGGGATTCAAGTGGCAGTTTGCGATGATAAGTTCAGCTGGGTAGAAGTCTGGAAGAGTTAATGGAAGGGAAGAGAAGTTTAAGCTATTGGAGTAGAGAATGGCTATGCCACCTCCTTTTTTGGGAACTCTGTCTAAGTGGTAGATGTTGTAGCCTGGTGGGAGTATTTTGCTATTGGAAATATGTGGTTTGCGCCAAGTTTCTGACAAGGAAAGAATATGAGGTGTAGTGTGAGATATCCATCCATGCATGTAAGTCAGTGCTTTTGTTAAATAAGCTTTGAATACTGAAAGAGCAAATAGTTAGGTGCTTAGGTAGGGATGCATTTTGAGTTTGTGGATTTGTGTAGTTGGAAGTATGAGGGGAGGAAGGGGTGGGAGTATTGTTGGGTATAATTTGGGTGTTGGGGCAGGAGAAGGGGCCAGGGTTGGGATGGATGTTGCCAGAGCAGAGTAGGTTATTTGGGAGAAGAGAGAGTATAGTAATAGGTAAGTGGAGAATATAAAGCTTAGGTTTAAATTTGATAGTAGGTTTGAGGATATGGAGTAAAGAAAATTTGTGTAGACATGTAGTGGGGAAGTTAAATAGAGTTGGGGAAATAGTCACGGACTGAGTAGATGATGGTTTGTTATATGTGCAGAAGGTAGGAGAGAGTAGGAATGGGTTGGGTAGGTGGCAGTGGTAAGCGGTATTGATAGAGAGAATAAGGTGGAGTATGTTAGGTGTTTCATACTTTAGTCCTGAGGAGTAGGAAAAATATTTGACAAATGTAGATTAGGTGAGAGATATAAAGTAAGAGGGAAGGGCTGAGGGCTGTGGAATTTAGCTGGAGGCAGTTAGAGATTGAAGGAATGGGACAGGAGAGGGGTGAGAGGAATTTGCAGGAAGTAGTGTAAGAATGGAGGTTGGGATAGGAAGAGGAGGGACTGGTTAGAGGTGGTTAGGGAATGAAAGGATGGGACAGGAAGGGGTGTGTGTTTCTTTGCAGGTAGTGGTGTAGGAATGGAGGTTGGGGCAAGAAGGAGAGGGAGTGGTTGTTATAAAGGAAATTGTAATGGGGTGGGTGAGAATGGGGGTAGGGTAGGGGAGCATAGTGACCCCGAGCACAGCAAGGGCGACCGGGCAGGACTAGTCCACCGCCAGGACTGACGCAATAATTAATAAAGCTATCAGTCATGCAGTACAAGAAATAGGTCAGTATGTAACTGCAAATGTAATAATAAAAAAAGGCTTAACATCTCTGAAGTAGGGAGAAAGTACTGGTGGCTCTGCTTAAGTCTACGTCAGGGGACACACAAGACTACAACTCTGATAGAAACATTACAGGGGACGGGTTTGGAAGGGAACTTTTCTGGAGCAGACAAGGTTAGATTTGGTTCGACTTACACCATTCAGCCTGAAATCAGCCAAGGTAGTGTTTTACCTGCATGTCTGCTGCCATCTACTGGTAAGCAGAAGAAGTGAAAAAAAGTGAATGCTACCGGGACTAGTAGTACAAATTAGAAAACTAAGTAAATCTATTGTATTATCTTGCGAGTGCACTCACCTGAAATAATTATCACAGAAATGGCTTAGATTTAAATACTAAAACAGTTTAAAATGACAGGGATTCAGCATTATAATATGTTGACATGTATGCTGTGTTCTGCAATGAAGAGGTCGGGCTAAGACAAGTTTAGGTATTGCTGGAAGACAAAAACCACGTTCAGGATAAATAAATTCTTGAGGGGAGATTAAATTCACTGGAAGGGGAGTTGACTTGGCTTGAAAATGTGGAGAATAGGCTGAGTTCTGGAATGTAGAGGTCGGGCTGAGACAAGTTTAGGTATTGCTGGAAGACAAAAAGCCCATTCAAGATAAATAAATTATTGAGGGGAGATTAAATTCACTATATTCTTAACATCTATTAGCTTTTACTGGTTAGCAGTAGTTTAGGGCTATTGTTTGCAATATGTTTCCCACATATACCCAATACCAGATATACTTGTTCATATCACATATGAATGCCTTGTATCCATGTGTTGTTATTGAAATTTTTAGTATGAAGATAAATACCTAAATAGAAAATATTGCTGAACTGTTGTCTCCATGCATGATTTGGCAAAATTTTATGCTGGATGCCCTTCCTGATGCAACCCTCCCCATTTATCCGGGCTTGGGACCGGCACAAAGAAAAACACTGGCTTGTGCATCCCCAGTGGCTAAAGAAGTTGGCGAAGATGAAGTGGGATTGTCAGAGAGATGAAGAAAGTAGACAAGAGTATTAGGAGACAAGGTGCATGGCAATAAGGCATATGACGAGTTGTATGGAAGGTTGGACACTAAGGAGGGAAAAAGGGACCTGTAACTATTGGCTAGACAGAGGGACCGAGCTAGTAAAGATGTGCAGCAGGTAAGGGTGATAAAGGATAATGAGGGAAACATACTCACAAGCGAGGAGAGTATGTTGAGCAGATGGAAAGAGTACTTTGAGGGGCTGATGCATGAAGAGAATGAGAGGGAGAGAAGGTTGGATGATGTGCGTATAGTGAATCATGAAGTGCAGTGGATTAGCAAGGAGGAAGTAAGGATAGCTATGAAGAGGATGAAGAACGGAAAGGCTGTTGATCCAGATGACATACCTGTGGAAGCATGGAGGTGTTTAGGTGAAATGGCAGTGGAGTTTTTAACTAGATTGTTTAATGAAATCTTGGAAAGTGAGAGGGTGCCTGAGGAATGGAGATAAAGTGTTTTGGTACTGATTTTTAAGAATAAGGGTGATGTGCAG
Source organism: Protopterus annectens (assembly GCF_019279795.1). Lineage (NCBI taxonomy): Eukaryota > Metazoa > Chordata > Ceratodontiformes > Protopteridae > Protopterus > Protopterus annectens. Next base: position 1,585,783,902 of record NC_056744.1, read on the forward strand.
AGCTGCAGTAACTACAGAGGGATTAAATTGATCAGTCACAGCATGAAGTTAAGGGAAAGAGTAGTGGAAGCTAGGTTAAGAAGGGAGGTGATGATTAGTGATCAGCAGTATGGTTTCATGCCAGGAAAGACCACTACAGATGAGATGTTTGCTTTGAGAGTGTTAATGGAGAAGTACAGAGAAGGTCAAAAGGAGTTGCATTGTGTCTTTTTGGGTTTAGAGAAAGCATATCTCAGGGTGCCTAGAGAGGAGTTGTGGTATTGTATGAGGAAGTCGGGAGTGTCAGGGAAGTATATAAGAGTGGTACATGATATGTACGAGGGTAGTGTGACAGCGGTGAAGTCTGCGGTGGGAGTGACGGATGTGTTTAAGGTGGAGGTGGGATTACATCAAGGATCAGCTCTGAGCCTTTCTTATTTGTAATGGTGATGGACAGGTTGACAGACAAGATCAGACAGGTGTCCCCATGGACTATGATGTTTGCAGATGACATTGTGATCTGTAGTGAGAGTAGGGAACAGGTGCAGGAGACCCTGGAGAGGTGGAGATATGCATTAGAAAGTACAGGAATGAAGGTCAGCAGGACTAAGACAGAATATATGTGTGTGAATGAGAGGGAGGATAGAGGAATGGTGAGGATTCAGGGAGTAGAGGTGGAGAAGGTGGATGAGTTTAAATACTTGGGATCAACAGTTCAGAGTAATGGTGAGTGTGGAAGAGAGGTGAAGAAAAGAGTACAGGCAGGATGGAGTGGGTGGAGAAGAGTGTCAGGAGTGATTTGTGACAGGTGAGTACCATTAAGAGTGAAAGGGAAGGTCTACAAGAGGGTAATAAGACCAGCTATGTTATATGGGTTGGAGACAGTGGCACTGACAAAAAGGCAGGAGTCAGAGCTTGATGTGGCAGAGTTGAAGATGTTAAGATTTGCACTGGGTGTGATGAGGATGGACAAGATTAGGAATAAGTATATTAGAGGGTCAGCCCAGGTTGGAAGGTTTGGAGACAAAGCCAGAGAGTCAAGATTACATTGGTTTGGACATGTGCTGAGGAGGGATGCAGAGTATATTGGAGAAAAAGATGCTAAGGATGAAGCTGCCAGGTAACAGGCAAAGAGAAAGGCCTAAGATAAGGATTATGGATGTGGTGAGAGAGGACATGCAGGTGACTGGTGTGACAGAGCAAGATGCAGAGGACAGGAAGAAATGGAAACAATTGATCTGCTGTGGTGACCCCTGATGGCAGCAGCCAAATGAAGAAGAAGAAGAAAATATTGCTGAAAATAAAATCTCATAGTAAACAATTTATAAGCTTGAAATCCTGAAATATATACAAATGTTACAACTAAAGTACTGCTGTTTTAGTTTTGAAATTTCATCTGCATACTGTGTGACCATAAGTAAGTTATATAATGACTTTATCAGAGCAATGCAAATAAGTCACTGATCTGTATTACATTATATCATGTCATGCCTTATATAGTATACTGTAGGACAACAAGATTA